>NW_028318360.1:3048750-3247500 GCF_062004578.1 Staurois parvus | reverse complement strand
CCAGGAGAATCCAGCGGCGCGCTGTCTTCCCGGCTGTAGAGTGCGTGACAGCCGGGTCCCAAGTGCGCATGCACAAGAAGCAGTGCTCCTTGTGAATGGTAAGGCGGTACCTGGGACACATGACAGATCCCAGAAGCCGCCGGACCAATCACAAAGCGCAGCGCTTCTCGCGCATGCGCACTGGGCATCCGGCTGTCCGACGAGCGCCCACACTACAGAAGCCGGGAAGACAGCGCGCGGCTGGATCGAGGAACAGGTAAGATAAAAAAAAAAAAACTCTGCGGAAGTAAGAGCGGGTACCTGTCAAATTCAGGTACCCGCTCCCCCTCCCTCCCCAAAGGTCAGCAGTCATCCCTGTGCTGTGTCCCCAGTCTCTGGTCATCCCTGTGCTGTGTCCCCAGTCTCTGGTCATCCCTGTGCTGTGTCCCCAGTCTCTGGTCATCCCTGTGCTGTGTCCCCAGTCTCTGGTCATCCCTGTGCTGTGTCCCCAGTCTCTGGTCCTCCCTGTGCTGTGTCCCCAGTCTCTGGTCATCTCCTGTGCTGTGTCCCCAGTCTCTGGTCATCTCCTGTGCTGTGTCCCCAGTCTCTGGTCATCCCTGTGCTGTGTCCCCAGTCTCTGGTCATCCCTGTGCTGTGTCCGCAGTCTCTGGTCATCCCTGTACTGTGTCCGCAGTCTCTGGTCATCCCTGTACTGTGTCCGCAGTCTCTGGTCATCCCTGTACTGTGTCCGCAGTCTCTGGTCATCCCTGTACTGTGTCCGCAGTCTCTGGTCATCCCTGTACTGTGTCCGCAGTCTCTGGTCATCCCTGTACTGTGTCCGCAGTCTCTGGTCATCCCTGTACTGTGTCCGCAGTCTCTGGTCAACCCTGTACTGTGTCCGCAGTCTCTGGTCATCCCTGTACTGTGTCCGCAGTCTCTGGTCATCCCTGTACTGTGTCCGCAGTCTCTGGTCATCCCTGTACTGTGTCCGCAGTCTCTGGTCATCCCTGTACTGTGTCCGCAGTCTCTGGTCATCCCTGTACTGTGTCCGCAGTCTCTGGTCATCCCTGTACTGTGTCCGCAGTCTCTGGTCATCTCCTGTACTGTGTCCGCAGTCTCTGGTCATCCCTGTACTGTGTCCGCAGTCTCTGGTCATCCCTGTACTGTGTCCGCAGTCTCTGGTCATCCCTGTACTGTCCGCAGTTCTGGTCATCCCTGTACTGTGTCCGCAGTCTCTGGTCATCCCTGTACTGTGTCCGCAGTCTCTGGTCATCCCTGTACTGTGTCTGCAGTCTCTGGTCATCTCCTGTACTATGTCCGCAGTCTCTGATCATCTCCTGTACTATGTCCGCAGTCTCTGGTCATCCCTGTACTATGTCCGCAGTCTCTGGTCATCTCCTGTACTGTGTCTGCAGTCTCTGGTCATCTCCTGTACTGTCCGCAGTCTCTGGTCATCCCTGTACTGTGTCCGCAGTCTCTGGTCATCCCTGTACTGTTAATTAGTTTGCACTACTGTACGAGTTGTTTTTTCTAAACCAAAAGCTCGATATTCAGGTTTCATTGCAGTGTTGGCACTTTGAAAGAAATAAGTTGGTTTTGGGTTGCAGTTTGGGCACTCGGGCTCAAAAAGGTTCGCCATCACTGGTCTAGGGTGACTTGGGTTAATCGATGCTGGCCACCAGACTAATGTAGTGGTTGAAAAAGCACCGCAGGGAAATCTCTAGATCAGCTTTTCTCAACCCTTTTACCCCAAAGGCACCCTTAAGATTGTTATCAGGTCTCAGGAAACTCCCCACTAATCCATTGGTGGTTAGTGGGAAGAATACAACCCTTACAATGGTGCGCAAAATGCAACTCTTACAAGTAGAAAAGAAAAAAAGATTTTTGTTGCCATATGCTGGCTCTGCCAAGTAGCATTGGCCCTAGAATGCATAAGGCACCAGGTAGGTCAATCAGGTACAGCTCAAGGAACCTATGGATGCCACAGGAGGGACCCTAGTTGAGAATGGCAACTCTAGATTGAAGGTAAGTATTGCAGCAAACGCTCATTTTACAGTTTTATCTTTTAATTTTTGTCTGGATCTCAGCGTTAAATAAATCTTACCAATCACTGGTGACTATGCTGTCTAGCAGAGCTACACATGTCAGCATGCAACTCCTAGGTGAATAGTCCCTGCTACGGTTTTGTCCGCCCATCTGCTTTGCAGGGACACAGTAGTGACAGTTGCTGGCAGTGAAAACACAGCATCCAGTATAACCAGAAGGGTTAGATGCTGAAAATCCTAGTGGCCTGTGTAGCTGGGCAAAAGAGTAGAGAATGCAGTAAGGAACAATGGGACTGGCCAATATGCCACGTTCCCTAGTGGGCTTTTTTTGGGGGTAATATTTCTACTTTTTGCAGTCAAATTTGAGGAAAAAAAACTCCACTATATGTATGTTAAGTGTTCCCATTCACACAGCATAGCCAAAATTAAACACATACACACGCGCCAAGAAAATATCCCCTGCACCATTACACCAGCACTACCAGTCTGAGCTTTTAATACGATGTAGGATGGATCCATGCTTTCATGTTGTTTACGCCAATACTGACCCTACCATCTGAATGTCGCAGCAACCAGTCTGCCCATTTTCCTCTGACATCAACAAGGAATTTTCGTTCACACAACTACCGCTGACTGGATATTTTCTCTTTTTGGGCCCATACTCTGTAAACCCTAAAGATGGTTGTGCATGAAAATCTCAGTAGATCAGCAGTCACTTAAATCCCCTTTCTTCCCCTTTCTAATGCTCGGTTTGAACTTCAGCAAGTCATCTTCACCACGTCTAGATGCCTAAATGCATTGACTTGCTGTCATGTGATTGGCTAATTAGCAACTTGTGTTACCAAGCTATTGAACAGGTGCCTAATAAAGTGGCCGGAGAGCGTATTTCTTACTATTTAAAAAAGGAAGGTGTCATGGCTGACTGCAAGCATTTTTGAACATATTCACAGGGTGTCTGAGTGAAAGAGCTAAGAACAGGTTGCGTTTCTTCTCATTAACATACAATACAGAAAGCCAGTGTCTAAATCTTTACTAGGACAGACAGTGTGCAAGTTCTAATTGATAACTAGGCTTAGTTTAGAAGGGTGGTAGCCTTTGTCACATCTTTTTTTAAAGAGATCTGCAGTGGATCACTTTTCAGAGGCAGGGCTATTGCAGCATGGCCCTTGAGTGAACAGGGGTATGATTTTTGCTTAAAGCGAAACGTCAACCTTGTCCGGTTGTATTTTCAGCTGAAGGGCGGTGGTTAGGGAGCAAATGCAAGTGTTAAAGAGCCCATTTAAGTGTATGGGGCATGCAGTTTTGGAGAGGTAGTTCAGGCTTTTTAGGATTAACACAGGCAATGAGAAGTTCTCACCACCTGTCAAATGCCCTCTGAAAAGCAATCTGCAGTGGAGCAATCACCTGTTTTAACCCTAAAAAGTCTGAACCTTCCTTTCCACGACTGTCTGCCATTTGTTAGAGCCAGCCCTACTAGTAGTGGTCAGAATGCAAACCTGGCAGACAACTAAAAAGATAATTGGTGTATTGCTGCCAGCTTTTCTAAATTGTGTTGGCCCTATAACTATACAGGTCATATACTACACAAGTACACCATCCGTTGGAAGGTCAAATCAGCTCAATGAACTCCTTGAAACCTTTGGAGGAACCCTAGTTGAGAATGTGGGTGTAATGTAACATGGTCTAAAAGTCAGAGTTAGCCTTTACAAGTGAAATATACTATAACCTTGCAATTACTTGAGAGACAGCAGACATACTGTAATGTTACTGCCTTCATCATATGGCTCAGGGTTCAAATGGACTTCTATATTGGGCAAGATCACATGACTAAGTGCCTAGGCCTTGAGGTGTAAGGCCACTAAAAAAGGAAGCCCAGATCAGCATATTTTCTAGAGAGATAGTTTTACCTTTATATTGTCCTTGCCTGTCAGATAAAAAGGAAACTATGGATTTAATCTGAAACCTTAAGTTCCAATTTAAAACAAACTTCTGCCTCCCGGTCCTTTTTTTTGGGCTATGGACAATATGATGAAGACTCATTACAGAATGGCAGTGGCCCTGTACATCTGCAGCTTTTCTGAAATATTAATGTGCTTCAGAAAAGTGAACTGAAGTCACTCCTGCTTGTGCTTTTACCATTTCACATCATCATTTATTTACAATACACAATAATGGCTGTGCGATGAAGCACTCCTGGGGCATAACATGGTTTTAAGGTGGAAAGATCATTACACACATCTGTGCACAGAATACATCGGCTATCAGATAGGATGTTGTAAACGGGGTCACATAGGAAAATCAAAAGGACTTATTTGTAAAAGAGCAAAATGGCCAGCCACTTTGGTGGGTAACTGGGCAAAATTAAAGTTCTTTCAGATTCAGAACACTTTAATAATGCCAGCAAGGAAATTAATTACAATTACACTCAAAAGGAAAAATAAAAATCACAAAATAGCAAACAAAAAGACACAATCACAAGTCAAATATGAAGTCACCAGTGAAAGCAAATTAGTATATACACAATACACAAATAGTAGAAAGTGTCAGACTAGAAGAAAAAAAAATATGTAATGGCCACAGGAAGGATTGATTTTCCTGTGGCACATTGCAATTGTAACAATCTATCTCTGAAGGTACTCCTCAGACTGACAGCGTATTGTAGGGTAGGTGGGAGAAATTGCCCAAGATTGAATATACCTTAGACAGCATCCTCCTCTCTGACACTTGATAAAGACTCCAAGTTCAGTCCAACAACATCACTGGTCTTGTTGATCGTTTTTTTTTTTGAGTCTGTTGGTGTCGACCACTCAGACGACTTCTCCAGCATACCACTGCAGGCAGGAGAGCACTGTACACCACAGACTCATAAAACATCTTCATCATTGCCCTGCAGATGTTGAAAGACCACAGCCTCAAAAAAAATAAAAAAGGAAGAAGAGAAGAGGCAGCTCTGGTCCTTTCTGTAGAGCACTCCAAATGACCTTAATCCAGTCCAGTTAGTTATCTGTGCCTGCTGTCACCTGCCATTCCTATGTTGCGTACTGGTGGCATTGTGCTTCAGGGACTGCCAAGCTTGTGACGCCAATGACTGCCAGCTTGTGACTCCAGTAGTCCTGTAGCGGGTCTCTCCCTCCAGCCTTTTAGCCAGCACTGGAATCTGACTTCTAGAAGACTTTATAGTCCCTCCAATCCAGCCATCAAACATCATAGCATTTTTCCCTATTCCTTGTCTTGTTGCTGATCCTGTACCCTAGTTAGTCTGTTTTAGCCCAGCCTTATATTGTGTCGAACAAGTTCCAGGCCACCACTGCAGAATGTGAATCTACCAACCGTTACGAAGGCAAGCCCTGTTGTCATCACATCACCTGTTTTTACCCTAAAAAGGCTGAAACTACCTCGCCACACTGAATGTATTACACGCAGTTGCGGGGCGGTGCATACCCTTACATGGGTCACATTTGACCGTGATACTGCCCACCAAATGAAATATGTGGTTTCATTTTTGCCAGGACTGCAAAGAAAAGCATCATGGCCTTGGCATGTGTACAGCCCTGAGTGGCTGCATGCCCTTCTTTACCTGAGGTATCAGGGGTCAGTAAAGCTGCTGTTCAGCTTGTTAGGGGGTTGTAGTATTAGCTAGTTAAGTGCTGCCCTGGACGGGAAGGCTGTTGGTTAACTTAGTTCCCAGGTTTTTCTTTTGGCGGGATCTTTGGGTCGGACCCACTGCTCCTCTGGATATGAAAAGGGACAGTGGTCTGGGGCCGGGAGCCCTGGTGATAGAAGAGAGAGTTCCCTTGGAGGAGTCTGAGAGCCATTGCGGCTAGTCCTAGGCACTTAGGAGCCCGAAGGATGTGAGAACCATCCAACCTGAGGTTCACCCCAAAGACACCGTGTGAATACAGGTCAATTAGTGGCATTCCCTAGTGGCTGGACTCTACCTTTTCCAGGTACACTGGGGCAGTACATACCCTAAATAGGAGTAGAATCTTAGGAAAAGACTGTGTCATGTTGGACTCTGTACAGTCTACCCTTTATTTATTACTGTCACATGGGGTATGAAGAGTCAGCACGTTAAGGGTCATTATAGTGAAAGTTATACATGGCATTGCCATGAGCAACAAAAGGCACAGTCAGCAAGCAGCATGTCATAAATGTGTACCTGCTTAGTAACTTAGTAGAGCAGAACTGCCTTGCAGAGATCCCCATCCTGTACAGAGGTATGGAAGTTCAAAAGTTAAAGTTAAGAGCAATTTTGAGCCCTCTTATGTAACCCAGACTTGCCGCCCAACGAGCGAAATAGGAAACAAGAAGGTCGGTCCACTATCACTTGCCTACAAACGGTCTACTTTTTCTGCCCCGACTGCCCATGTGAACAAGCCTCTAGGGTTGCACTCTTCCTACTCATCCCCAATTAATTGCCTTTAGTAAGAGTTCTCCAAGACCTCAAAATTATTTTAGCAGTTCCTGTAGCTAAAAAGTTTACGATATGCTGGTATATAGTTTGCTTTCATTGTTTATTACTTATTTTGTTCTCTGGTCTTTGCACTTCCCGTTTGAGGTTGTTAAAATGATTGTTTTATTTCAACGTTGTGCAATAAAACATGTTTTCACTTATTTCTGCATCTTTGTTTCTAGAATATTTAAAGAGAACCCGTATGAAAGAAGTAAGGGGGTTGCTATTGTTCACCTCTCCTTATAAAAATACTAAGTAATTAACTATTTGCCATACTGATCCAAAAGCTTCAGCACTCACTAGGTCACAAACATGTAAATGTCGAAGTTGTGAACTGGATCGGACTATACTAATCAAAATGCTAATTTAAAGTTAGCGACTTAGATATATCGCTGCAAGAGACAGCCAGGAAACTAATATTTTCAGAAGGAGATCAGCAATGCCAACTTCCAAATTTCTTTTCAATAGAGGTGCCATTTTACAATTCTGGTCATTTGCTATGGATTTTAAATGCGTAACACATTTGGATCAAAGGTTATTGGAGCCAAGATGCCCAGGCCAAATTTAGCAGCTTCAGTTATCAGGTAAATTGACAATACTTGACAAATCTGACATTTTGGAAGCAGTGATTTAGAACTAGGAATGTGCAGAGGTGCACATTTCTAGCTCTGCACTGCAGCATTAATCAACATCCTCACGTACTGAGCACAAGAATACAAAAAGACACATTACAGCCACAAAGTTGTAATGTGTATTTATAGGCAACTTTTCCTTTTTTTTTTTTTTCCACCTGCATCCCAAAGGAACATGGGTCCAACCGACCATCAATGAGGAACGGGGGTCCAACCAACCATCACCGAGGAATGTTGGTCCAACCGACCATCACGAGGAATGGGGGTCCAACCGACCATCACCGAGGAATGTGACTCTACCGACCATCACCGAGGAATGTGACTCTACCGACCATCACCGAGGAATGTGACTCTACCGACCATCACCGAGGAATGTGACTCTACCGACCATCACCGAGGAATGTGACTCTACCGACCATCACCGAGGAATGTGACTCTACCGACCATCACCGAGGAATGTGACTCTACCGACCATCACCGAGGAATGTGACTCTACCGACCATCACCGAGGAATGTGACTCTACCGACCATCACCGAGGAATGTGACTCTACCGACCATCACCGAGGAATGTGACTCTACCGACCATCACCGAGGAATGTGACTCTACCGACCATCACCGAGGAATGTGACTCTACCGACCATCACCGAGGAATGTGACTCTACCGACCATCACCGAGGAATGTGACTCTACCGACCATCACCGAGGAATGTGACTCTACCGACCATCACCGAGGAATGTGACTCTACCGACCATCACCGAGGAATGTGACTCTACCGACCATCACCGAGGAATGTGACTCTACCGACCATCACCGAGGAATGTGACTCTACCGACCATCACCGAGGAATGTGACTCTACCGACCATCACCGAGGAATGTGACTCTACCGACCATCACCGAGGAATGTGACTCTACCGACCATCACCGAGGAATGTGACTCTACCGACCATCACCGAGGAATGTGACTCTACCGACCATCACCGAGGAATGTGACTCTACCGACCATCACCGAGGAATGTGACTCTACCGACCATCACCGAGGAATGTGACTCTACCGACCATCACCGAGGAATGTGACTCTACCGACCATCACCGAGGAATGTGACTCTACCGACCATCACCGAGGAATGTGACTCTACCGACCATCACCGAGGAATGTGACTCTACCGACCATCACCGAGGAATGTGACTCTACCGACCATCACCGAGGAATGTGACTCTACCGACCATCACCGAGGAATGTGACTCTACCGACCATCACCGAGGAATGTGACTCTACCGACCATCACCGAGGAATGTGACTCTACCGACCATCACCGAGGAATGTGACTCTACCGACCATCACCGAGGAATGTGACTCTACCGACCATCACCGAGGAATGTGACTCTACCGACCATCACCGAGGAATGTGACTCTACCGACCATCACCGAGGAATGTGACTCTACCGACCATCACCGAGGAATGTGACTCTACCGACCATCACCGAGGAATGTGACTCTACCGACCATCACCGAGGAATGTGACTCTACCGACCATCACCGAGGAATGTGACTCTACCGACCATCACCGAGGAATGTGACTCTACCGACCATCACCGAGGAATGTGACTCTACCGACCATCACCGAGGAATGTGACTCTACCGACCATCACCGAGGAATGTGACTCTACCGACCATCACCGAGGAATGTGACTCTACCGACCATCACCGAGGAATGTGACTCTACCGACCATCACCGAGGAATGTGACTCTACCGACCATCACCGAGGAATGTGACTCTACCGACCATCACCGAGGAATGTGACTCTACCGACCATCACCGAGGAATGTGACTCTACCGACCATCACCGAGGAATGTGACTCTACCGACCATCACCGAGGAATGTGACTCTACCGACCATCACCGAGGAATGTGACTCTACCGACCATCACCGAGGAATGTGACTCTACCGACCATCACCGAGGAATGTGACTCTACCGACCATCACCGAGGAATGTGAATCTACCGACCATCACCGAGGAATGTGACTCTACCGACCATCACCGAGGAATGTGACTCTACCGACCATCACCGAGGAATGTGACTCTACCGACCATCACCGAGGAATGTGACTCTACCGACCATCACCGAGGAATGTGACTCTACCGACCATCACCGAGGAATGTGACTCTACCGACCATCACCGAGGAATGTGACTCTACCGACCATCACCGAGGAATGTGACTCTACCGACCATCACCGAGGAATGTGACTCTACCGACCATCACCGAGGAATGTGACTCTACCGACCATCACCGAGGAATGTGACTCTACCGACCATCACCGAGGAATGTGACTCTACCGACCATCACCGAGGAATGTGACTCTACCGACCATCACCGAGGAATGTGACTCTACCGACCATCACCGAGGAATGTGACTCTACCGACCATCACCGAGGAATGTGACTCTACCGACCATCACCGAGGAATGTGACTCTACCGACCATCACCGAGGAATGTGACTCTACCGACCATCACCGAGGAATGTGACTCTACCGACCATCACCGAGGAATGTGACTCTACCGACCATCACCGAGGAATGTGACTCTACCGACCATCACCGAGGAATGTGACTCTACCGACCATCACCGAGGAATGTGACTCTACCGACCATCACCGAGGAATGTGACTCTACCGACCATCACCGAGGAATGTGACTCTACCGACCATCACCGAGGAATGTGACTCTACCGACCATCACCGAGGAATGTGACTCTACCGACCATCACCGAGGAATGTGACTCTACCGACCATCACCGAGGAATGTGACTCTACCGACCATCACCGAGGAATGTGACTCTACCGACCATCACCGAGGAATGTGACTCTACCGACCATCACCGAGGAATGTGACTCTACCGACCATCACCGAGGAATGTGACTCTACCGACCATCACCGAGGAATGTGACTCTACCGACCATCACCGAGGAATGTGACTCTACCGACCATCACCGAGGAATGTGACTCTACCGACCATCACCGAGGAATGTGACTCTACCGACCATCACCGAGGAATGTGACTCTACCGACCATCACCGAGGAATGTGACTCTACCGACCATCACCGAGGAATGTGACTCTACCGACCATCACCGAGGAATGTGACTCTACCGACCATCACCGAGGAATGTGACTCTACCGACCATCACCGAGGAATGTGACTCTACCGACCATCACCGAGGAATGTGACTCTACCGACCATCACCGAGGAATGTGACTCTACCGACCATCACCGAGGAATGTGACTCTACCGACCATCACCGAGGAATGTGACTCTACCGACCATCACCGAGGAATGTGACTCTACCGACCATCACCGAGGAATGTGACTCTACCGACCATCACCGAGGAATGTGACTCTACCGACCATCACCGAGGAATGTGACTCTACCGACCATCACCGAGGAATGTGACTCTACCGACCATCACCGAGGAATGTGACTCTACCGACCATCACCGAGGAATGTGACTCTACCGACCATCACCGAGGAATGTGACTCTACCGACCATCACCGAGGAATGTGACTCTACCGACCATCACCGAGGAATGTGACTCTACCGACCATCACCGAGGAATGTGACTCTACCGACCATCACCGAGGAATGTGACTCTACCGACCATCACCGAGGAATGTGACTCTACCGACCATCACCGAGGAATGTGAATCTACCGACCATCACCGAGGAATGTGAATCTACCGACCATCACCGAGGAATGTGAATCTACCGACCATCACCGAGGAATGTGAATCTACCGACCATCACCGAGGAATGTGAATCTACCGACCATCACCGAGGAATGTGAATCTACCGACCATCACTACGGCAAGCCCCTCTAGTGATAAAAATGCTGGTGGGCAGCCACATCTAGTGGGCAGCCACTGCTGGTGCCCACCGTCTAATTTCTAGCAGACCCCTTTTCCTTTATAAGAGAGGTGTAAATGTAGTTTGGAGGGGATCCTTCAAAACAGAAATCAGAATGAAGAGAAGACATTCTCAGACTAACAGCTGCATTTTCCTGAAGAGAGTTAACTTCAGAACAGGTATTAGAAAAATGGATCAGGAAATGGCTGCTTCCATCAAACATAAATCACACAGGTATTTTGTTTCTGGTTGGAATCTCCTTAAAGACAGAAAAGGAAGACAGAGCAGTCTTGTTGCAATGTGTACCTAGCACAAAAACACTCCTTTTTTATCAAAGAGAAACACCCGAACACTTCATAAATTACAGGCCTCCTCTTTGATAACAGCATTTCTTCTGTAAGGCAATGATGAAGATGGCAATTCCTCGGTCTCCCTGTCAGCTTACCAGAAACTCTCAATGTGCTCTTCATGGAAAATCAGAGCTGAAGGGAGAATTTGCCCACAGAAACCAGCAGAGACATCTATTAAAAATAAAAATCAGAATCTAATTTTTCCAGGTAACTGATTTTAATACCTCAGATTTCATACCTATGCTCAGTGTTGGGAAAGCAAAAATACTGTATTACTATCTAAAAATCCTGTCAAGTTTCTGTTGCTTCTTGTGCCCCTGCTAGGGAGATTCACTCTCTCTACTTGTCTTGGAGACCATTGTCCCCAGGACAGATTGATGGAAAATTCAAAATCTTACATCTCATGGGTTGGAAAAAAATGTAATTTAAATTGTGCATCAATTATCTTATGCCTTATTTAAAAGCCTTGATTCCAAACACCACTTCCTAAGTTATCCTGCAGTTTTAATAGACAGAAATGCCTGAAAATGTGCGACATGAGCGTTTTAACCCACGTTTTCTGTTCAAACGGCAGCTCTCCACCACTAATCTCCTCCACCTCTCCCACCCCTAGTACTTTCTATTGGCTAAACAAAAATTCCCGAAGCTATAAAACGCTTGTAAGACACTTCTAAAACACTCAAAATCTCTCAATAAGAATGCCTGAAAAATCACTCTGCTCAGGATTGTATGCAGCCTAATGGATCAAAGTCACAGTTTCCTCTAAAGGAAACCCCTGCCCTGAGGGCCAGACATTTTTTCCTGCTTGTTATGATCTTGGCAAAACTTTTTGCACCCATGAGTTCTCCTGCCTCTAAAGCCAATAAGAGATCACCTGGCCACTGGAAGTGTTGCCTCCACCAATAGGATGTGTGCATTTCAGGCAGGTAGTGATGTGAACACCTGAAGGAGGACATAAAAACAGAAGGAGAGCGAAGGATCATCGCATAACCATGACTTCAGGTAAGTAAAAAGGACATTGGAATAGGGCTTTTATTTTTTGAATACCAGCATTTAGCATTGGGTGGGAGTTGAGTTGTTAATATCCTGGATTTGGGATTTAACCTTTCCCACTCTTTCCAAATCATAAGTATTTTGGCCTTATATACGGTCTACTAATAAAAGCCTTACAAATACAAAAGATAACTGTACTTTTTGTAGAACAACCATACAAATGAACCCCCTCCTCCCAGCAAGTCCCCCAAGTTATTCACATAGTTTATAATGAGTCACAGAGATAAATTGCTGTAGGCCCCTGGCTGCATTCCTATGGGAAGAAGGTTGATTGTGCTGTTCAACAATCAACTCATACATAGGAATGTAGCTCACGTCTACATTTCATTCTCAATATAAAAGAATACCAATCTGAAATAAATTTTTATGCGGGCAGCTGCCAAAAAAAAAAAAAAAGTACATTGCTGTCAGCTCCCAGATATTTTTGACATATCACCACAACAAAAAAAGACCAAAATGATACTACGGCCCTTGCTACCGGTATCCTTGAGATGTAAAACTTCTGACAGTGTTACCTTCCCAGTGACAACCACTAACATTTATTACTTGTACGGAGTAGGGAATAAAAGGAAAAAAAAAAAAAAAAGGTCTCCACAGATGGAAGTAAAACCCTTACAAACATTTTTGTTAAAAAGTACATCTTTCTTGTGTAGCGCTCACACACAAAAGGGCTGCTGAATGTACACAGCCACAGTTCATTTTTTTCTGGCTCAGTAATCAGTCTAGGTAGGGGATGTCTTTTTGAAATGTATTGCTGTAGAACTCACTGTAACAGAAGAACAATGGTAAATGGGATACTCCAAAACACTTGAATGCAAAATTTAAGCTGCGGACACCTTTCTATAGCAGTAGTTAATAGGTTCACAGCTGAAGGCCATGAACAATGAAGTTTAGCACAATTCTAATAGACTGGAGCAGTCTATCTCTTGCAGCTGATGACCACAAGGCAGTTAATGGCTGTAAGGAACAGCAGACTGGAACAGTTTGGACTCTTGCAGCTGATGGCCACAAGTTTGGGTAGTCTGGGCTAACTGAATCAGTCACACAACCACAGTTGTGGATAATGGATAACTGCAGCACAGTGTTCAGGCTCTACTCACAGACACAGGACTGAGATCTGGTTTGCGGGCTCTGTCCATAGCATAGAATAGATCAACAACCAGTCCTGGAGCGCTCCGGGGGCAAGCAGCCCCCTGGAACATTAGCAAGGAGGATGACCAAGCACCAATGACCGTGTCTGTCCACGCTTCAGCCTATTTACCCTTTCTCTTCCCACCTACTCAGCACACCTCCCCAGGGATTGGGCAGAGGGTAGTAAAAATTCAAGCTGGGGATTTGAATATTCCAACCCCAAGTTCTGGAAGTTTTTCAACAAAGCCAGGAAAAAACAAATAAATCTCACAGCATATGGAGTCACAATAGGGCAAAGCAAGTAATCCAGCTCCTCTTGCTACAGATTGAGCCAAAAATTAAAATTTCCCTAGCAACCCACCTAGCAGGGTGCTCCACCTGTAATCAGATATGTTCCTACGCACCAGATGATCATGTAGCCCAGAATACATACTCTTTGGCTACCAGGAGCTTTGTGGGTATTTCATACATTAAACAATGCAGATAATCTATCACATTAGAGCGGACAAACTCAAAAGTTTAGATTTATTATATTAGAAAATCATTTAGAAAGAGTAACTGTGTTTTAGCCATGTCCCCCCCACCCCCACAAAAAAAACAAACACAAAAAAAAAAACAAAATCTACCTTTGGTCTTGAATTCATTCTGAAAAATAGTAATTGTGCTGCTCACTCTTCTCACTGCTGGAGAGGAAGCCGTACCTGAGGACGTGTAGACATTCATCTCAGTGCTTCTGCTTCAGGGCCGGTTCACATATATGCGGATTTGATGAGGTCTGAACCGCATCACATGTGAAATAAAATTACTTACTATGGTGCTTGTTCACAAATTTCCAATGCACTGGCAGTGCAGAATGAAAGAGTCATGTCCGATTTCTGAGCAGTGCGGTTCGGTTCAGGTGCGGATTACAGGCTATTGACTTCTATGGGAACCGTTTCTATACTGCACGTCATCCATTGTGAACAGGATAAAATCCTGACTTGAACCTGATGCGAAGCTGACCTGAACCGCTGTCCAACTACTGTGACAATTAGCTGTGAGACAAGAGCTTCAATCCGCACCGCACATGTGTGAATCAGCTTTCAGTCAACCTTTCCTGCTGCTTGATTATTCCTACAACAGTCATCAGAGGACCATTCATCAAAGGGACAGTGAGCAAGGTCCATTTCCTACACCAAGATACCTTCCCCACATACAGAGATTCAGCATGGAACGCATGGTAAGTCGGTAAAGTGAAAAATATCAGCTGTGGGGAACCTACAGTCAATACTGACAAGTGGGCAGCACAGTGGATAAGTGGTAAGCACTTCTGCCTAGCAGCACTAGGGTCATTGGTTCAGATCCCAATCACAGCACTACCTACAGAGTTTGAATGTGCCTGCGTGGGTTTCCTCCCACCCTCCCAAAGACATGCTGGTAGGTTAATTGGCTCCTGTCTAAATTTGCCCTAGTGTGTATGAATGTGAGTTAGGGACCTTAGATTGTACACTCCTTGAGGGTTAGGGACTGATGTGAATGTACAATATATATGTAAAGTGCTTCATAAATTGGCAGCACTATATAAGTGCCTATAATAAATAAAAATAAGTCCTTTGCCCTGCTCTTGTTTTCTTTAGGAACAACTTTTGCAGTGCAGGTTCTCCAAGTCAGACAGAATTTGCCCAGTAGACACGAAGAAAGGTCTGAGTACTTTACATACATTGATAATGCACACTAATGTGTTCTCTTTCACAGGTATAACTAAAAAAACAAAACAAAACAAAAAAAAAAAAAAAAAAGTACTATAGTTCCCTATAGTTTAGCCCCCACAAAAAAGTAGTTCAAGTTACAGTACGTAGAGTTAGTGAGAAATGTCCCTTGTGCTGCTGGCTGCCATACTAGTTAAAATCCAAAATATTCTGCTGCCCTATCCCCACCCAGGTTATCTTTCAGTGCTGTAGAGGTTAATACCAGTCAAGGGACCCATCCTAAGAACTCTTTTAAGACTATGCATGCCTTTACCACCCCCTCCTCTATTCACAGATGTTGTAGTATAGCTTCCATCAATAAAAAGCGACCCGTGAATGGAGGACAGCCGGAGGAATGAAAGCTTCACTGCCTCCATTTAAAGTTTGCTTTTCCTATATGGTA
This sequence comes from Staurois parvus, assembly GCF_062004578.1. NCBI lineage: Eukaryota > Metazoa > Chordata > Amphibia > Anura > Ranidae > Staurois > Staurois parvus. The sequence goes on along the minus strand of NW_028318360.1, from coordinate 3,231,818 downwards.
GCTATAGTGGATAGTGGGGCAGGCATAGTCGCCACTCATACCTGTGACTGGCTCTTTAGTTATTTTAATCCCCGCAGCACCGGAGCATTACAGCTGCAGAAGTATGGGGGTGGGGCAGAGGACTCTGGATTTCAACTAAACAGCAGCACATGGGACAATCTGCAGTGAATGTAAGTACTGTACCTTATGTTAATTTTTTTTTTTTTTAATGTTTTTAATTAAAACTTGGGCATTAAAAAGTGTACCCAACTGGCAACCTTATAATTCTATAGTGTGGGTTGAATTGTTTCTCGTTCTGTATGAGCTGTGATACTGTATAAGCTAGTTTATTCATGTTTTAAGGATTTCAGAAGAGCAGGGAAGGAATATTATGTCCCATTAACACCAAACGTATTGCCTCACGTTGAACTTTCCTTTTCCCCTCCACAATCATTTTTCCACTCTATCAAAAAATAAATCTGCTTGAAGTTTTATTCAAAATTCATTAACTAGCATCATTTGCTAGTTAATATTTAGTTGTACTGACTACAGCACCTCAATTTCTGATTTCATCAAAGAATATTTCTGTAACCACGGAACCCTGTTTATCCTTTTAAACAGTTCCCTCGCCTCCAATAAAGCCTTTTCATAAACGATTACTCAAGTGTTCTTGACTGCCAAATGGGTTACAGCTTCCCCCTGGCTGCCACCAGACTTACCAATTACCCTTTTCCCTAATAAGCGTACTTCTTGGAATAAACACAAATTGGAATCTTTTTCTAAAATCTGGGTCCCATAACAAAATCTTCTATGAAACTGCTGATGTCAGACACTCAGGCATAGAACATGCATGGCTTTTCATTGAAAAAAATATGTACTGTAACACATGCATCTGCCTATACAGTTTTTCTTTAGTTCCCCTGACAAATCCCATAAATACATTTGGATCCTACCAGTGAAGTATACTCAGAGCAGCTTCCTTTAGTGGTGTGACAATGATGCAGCACTGCTACTGAATTCAGAGCAGAGTTGCCAATCTCACGTAAGCTGTGTGTTGCAGGGGACATGCTCTCAGTATTGTCGCTGCTGATTCACAAGCCCGTAGTTTACCAACCAGCACTCCTGGCCACACCTAGACCTGCCCACTGCTTTCTGTATGGTGAAACATTACCACTGTGTGCTGCAGTGTCTGAGAGGGGGAGCACGTGAGACACAAAATGGAGGATTTGACTGAGTTAGGAAAGGAAGAGATATATATATATATATATAAATAAATAAAATCAGGCTTGTGCATCACTTAGTAACTGGATTTTGTACTTGTTCTGACTGTCAAAGGTTTTTTTTTCTAATTAGAACAGAGGATGGTACTTACATTTATTCCAAAGTGTCCTTTTGTGGTGACAGCTGTCTTCCATGCTGCAAGGATTAATAGAACCGAAGGATCTGTCACAAGCACTCGAGAGTGCTGACTATTCCTGCTTTTCACCCCCTTCTCCATTCGAGTTGTAACATAGTCTCCATCAATTAAACATGCTCTATGAATGGAGCAGGCAGACAAAAACTGGGGGTATATAAGGAGCAGAGGACAGAGAATGTTGGGTAGGACAGCCGCCATTAGTCCAAAAGACATATCAGATTAAAAGTAAGTATCATCCCTTGTGCCGATTTAAAAAAAACAAAAAAAAACAAAAACACAACTTAAGCTTTAATTTTCTCAGTGGCTTTAAAATAACCATTTCTATTATAAACTGGAGGACTTTTTTCTTATTTCTATCTTCTTTCCATACAACACTAATTCAGGTGTTATTTTGTTTATTTTTTAGACTCTAAGGCTTGGATCACACTACTGAGACCTAAAAGTCACGTGACTTTGCCAGGGGACTTCCTAACAATTTGCAGGCGACTTGATGCAACTTTAGTACGACTTTGATACGCAAATTTCACGCCATTTGATTTTGCCTGGGTAATCTCCTTGAGGGCAGGGACTGATGTGAATGTACAATATATGTAAAGTGCTGCATAAATTGACGGCGCTATACAAGTACCTCTTATGTCGATCCAAATCACATCACTATAGAGGAGAATACGAGTAGGAGGCAATTAAAGTTGGGATTTCACATGTCCCACGACTTGGGGGTCTCACAAGTCAGATCCCAAATCGTGGCAGTGTGAACCGAGCCTTAAGCTAAATGTGATTATACACTAAATAGCCAACAGTATTTGTGCACCCCACTAAGTGCAGATTCTTCCAGAGAAGGACACTGTTTATGCTACAGTATACAAATACATTTTAGACAATTGTGCATTTCCAACTTTGTGGCTACAGTTTCAGGAAGGCCCTTTTCTGTTCCAGCGTGACTCTGCCCCTGTGCATAAAGCATAGCTCATAATGACATGGTTTAATGAGTTTGGTGTGGAAGAACTCAAGTAGGCTTGACCTCAAATCCAATAACCACCTTCAAGATGAACTGGAACCTCAAATGTGAGCCAGATCTTCTCATCTGACATTAGTATGCGACTTCACAAATGCTTTTTGGCGGAATGGGCACAAATTCCTATATACACACACACCACAAAATTTTATTAAAGCCTTACCAGAAGAGTGGAGACTGCTATAACCACAAAGGCAGGCAATATCATATAATGTCCATGGTTTTGGAATAGAATGTCCAACATGCCTTGCGTATACCCTCTAGTCCAGCCCTCCCATCATTTTTACTAGTGAGAAACTTCTGGAATAATTTATGGGTCTTGGGGAAAATGCGCCTAGAATTATATGTAAAAGCTCATAATTCATTAGCATGATCAGTAAGTCACACAACCTTAGTTCCAAAAAAGTTGGGGCACTGTGTAAACTCTACAAAAAGACAGAATGCAATGATCTGCAAATCTCAGAAATATTTTATCCACAATAGAAAACACATCAAATGTTTAAACTGAGAAAATATACCATTTTAAGAAACAAATAAGTAATTTTGAAATGGGTGGCAGCAACATGTCTCAAAAAAGTTGGGACAGGGCCATGTTTGCCATACTGTAGAATCCCCTATTCTTTCAACACTCTGTAACTGCCTGGGAACTGAGGAGGCCAGTTGTTGAGCAGTTAGAATCCCTATATCTGGTAAAAATGGGACAACATTGAACAGTTCTAAGTCTTCTATGTCATACTTTTTGTTTCAACATGCAGGCAGGCCAGTTAAGCACCCGGATCCTTCAACTAAGAAGCCATACTGTTGTCATAGGTGCACTATGTAGTTTAGCACTGTCCTGCTGAAATATGCAAGGCCTTCCCTGAAAAAGACATCATCTAGATGGGAGCATATGTTGCTCTAAAGCCTGGATATATCTTTGGCATTGATGGTACCTTTCCATAGGCGCATGCATCCCAATACCATCAGAGATGCAGGCTTTTGAATTGAGTGCTGATAAGCCGGAAGGTCCCTCTACTCTTTAGTCCGGACATCATACAATATTGTGTTTCAGACTTGTCAGTTGCACACAGAGATTTCCCCAGATTCTTGGAATCTTTTGAAGACAGTGATATGTTTTTGATAGATTTTCTACTGTGAATAAAATATGAGACTGGCAAATCATTGCATTCTGCTTGTATGTAGATTTTACACAGAATCCCAAATGTTTTGGAATTGGCATTGTAGATGAAAGAATGAGAAAAAAAAATACAGTGTACCCAGCATATTTGGTACTCAGAGGGGATCATTTACCATCAATTCAACTAAACAATATTAAATCATGAAAATAGGCAAATAATAGCAGCAATTAAATGCAGACAGTGAACGTTGTACTGTCCCTTTACATTGGCTGTCAGTGCAAAAAAAAAAAAAAATGTCCCTCCTTCACTGAAAGGCAAAGGAAAGGTGCCCTTATTCGTTGGTGGTCAGTATAAAAATGCCCCTTTACACTAAGCTTCCATGCACACTATTTTTTTTTTTTTTTAAGCTCCAAAAAACAGTGGATAAAAACCTGTTGGTCATAGTGTTTTTCAGTAGCATCTAGAAGCATTAGCATTTTTAAAGTACATGTAGGAAACATTAGGAGCAGGCAGTTTTTTTCTGCCGGAAAAGCGCTCTCAAAAACATTTTCTGCTCCTAACTGCTGAGGCTTGAAAAAGGCTACTAGACTAAAATAGTGTGCATGAACACATAGGATAACACTATTTAGCTTGTAGGAGCAGGAAAAAAATGCGGATAACAGCTTCCAGGCACTTAAAATACGCTAGTTTGCATGAAGCTTTAAGCTCATAGGAAAAGTTTCACTTTTACATTCAGTTTTGTCAGAAACAGAGGTGCCCCCTTATGCTGGTGGTCAGTAGGACAGATGCTCCTTTAGGTTGGTGGCCAATGAAAGGAATGTCCTGGTACATTGATAGTCAGTGTAGTTTCCCTACAAAGCGATGTTGGGGCAGAAACTTTGCAGGCAAAATCAAGTAGAAAATAAATCCGCCACTCACAACTACTCAAGGAACCCCTAGCTATCTCTGGAGGAGAAACCCATACGTACTGGACCAGTCACTAACTCTAGTCATATGAGAGGAGGCGAGTCACATGCTTCTCTGAACCAGAAAGTACTGCACATTTTAAAAATTTGCCTTAAAAGAGAAGTGTCCTTTTCGTTTTGGCAATCTACGCAAGACCCTACTCTTCCCCTTCGTCTCATGGCTCCAACCTGCCAATCTACACTAGCCTATTGAGAAGGTGTCCTTTAAATAAAGGTCTTCTCACATATCCAAAGTACATAAATATAATCATCATTACTCCACAAAGCCTAATCTGCGTTTTGTTTTGAGCCTAAGGGGTTAAAATATTGTATATTAAAGGAAATGATCTCATTGCATTCAGTGGCTTTGAAGACAGGTTTCAGGTTTCTCTTGCAAGCCTTTCCTGTCAGTCAATCAATGTGTGCTGAGATGTATAAATCTACCCTTCCTAGCCAGATGTTAGACCAGGGTCCCCCATCCTGTCTGATGTTCTCTCTGTACTAAGGGGAATCCTCATTAATGGTTGTAAAAATGCAGTCTCTTATCACCTGGGGACCTGTGGCTTAAGTGCAGTCTCTCATGGCTCTATCAGGAGACAGGAGCCGCGTAAAAAGGAAGACAGGGCGCATTTGGGCAGTGACCAATCAATAATGCTATTAGGATGAAACAAGTAGACAGAAAATCCGCCTGTTCAGAAAAGCAGTCTGCACAGGAAAGAGGGATATATTAATTTCATATCATTATTTACCAGTAATAGGAAAATGGTACTTGAAAGTTAATAATGGCCAGATCAATAGGTGTTCAACGTCTTTATAGTTTTGGAGGAAACATCTTTGATTATTAAAGTACAACTTCTGCTTTCAAACAGTGGAAGGAGCATTTCTTGAGTAGAAAAAAATATTCCTGATAGTAGAGATCAACAGCACAAATTGTTTCAGAGATATTGCTGGTCACTGATGGACCCAAAGGCTGCAATGACAGAGATGACACGGTTTTTTTAGGGAATGGATAGGTTGCATTACCAATAATGTCACTGTTTTCCGGTAATTTGGTAGACTGCACTTTCCAGTATGTCATTTGTTTCAGGGAATGTGATATTATCTACAATGACTGGATAAACTGCACATTTACCAATGCCACTATTTTCTAGTAACTGGATATGTTGCATTCATATGTTGCTTCTAGTTCCATTATCTAGGTAAAAGGATGTCAGTCTCTTATCAATGGCATATGTTTCACTGTCAGTGATGCCATTGGTTTTCAGGACTGCATAGGCTGTAGGCACAGTAACATCACTGGTCTCCAAAGGCTGGATAGGCCGCATGCAAACTGTTGTTACTAGTCTCGGATGCATGCATAAGCTACATTCTCAGTGCTATCTTCAGCCTCAAATAACCATGTTACGTACCCTCTGGACGGGCTGCCTGCCCAGCGATGTCACCGGCCCCCGGACGGGCTGCATGCCCAGCGATGTCACCGGCCCCCGGACCGGCTGCCTGCCCAGCGATGTCACCGGCCCCCGGACCGGCTGCCTGCCCAGCGATGTCACCGGCCCCCGGACCGGCTGCCTGCCCAGCGATGTCACCGGCCCCCGGACCGGCTGCCTGCCCAGCGATGTCACCGGCCCCCGGACCGGCTGCCTGCCCAGCGATGTCACCGGCCCCCGGACCGGCTGCCTGCCCAGCGATGTCACCGGCCCCCGGACCGGCTGCCTGCCCAGCGATGTCACCGGCCCCCGGACCGGCTGCCTGCCCAGCGATGTCACCGGCCCCCGGACCGGCTGCCTGCCCAGCGATGTCACCGGCCCCCGGACCGGCTGCCTGCCCAGCGATGTCACCGGCCCCCGGACCGGCTGCCTGCCCAGCGATGTCACCGGCCCCCGGACGGGCTGCCTGCCCAGCGATGTCACCGGCCCCCGGACGGGCTGCCTGCCCAGCGATGTCACCGGCCCCCGGACGGGCTGCCTGCCCAGCGATGTCACCGGCCCCCGGACGGGCTGCCTGCCCAGCGATGTCACCGGCCCCCGGACGGGCTGCCTGCCCAGCGATGTCACCGGCCCCGGGATGAGCTGTCACCGGTCTCCGGACGGGCTGCATGCCCAGTGATGTCACCGGTCTCCGGACGGGCTGCATGCCCAGTGATGTCACCGGTCTCCGGACGGGCTGCATGCCCAGTGATGTCACCGGTCTCCGGACGGGCTGCATGCCCAGTGATGTCACCGGTCTCCGGACGGGCTGCATGCCCAGTGATGTCACCGGTCTCCGGACGGGCTGCATGCCCAGTGATGTCACCGGCCCCGGGATGAGCGGTCACTGACCTTTGGACGGGCTGCATGCCCAGTGATGTCACCGGTCTCCGGACGGGCTGCATGCCCAGTGATGTCACCGGTCTCCGGACGGGCTGCATGCCCAGTGATGTCACCGGTCTCCGGACGGGCTGCATGCCCAGTGATGTCACCGGTCTCCAGACGGGCTGCATGCCCAGTGATTTCACGGGCCTCTGGTGACAGTATGGCTGCATTATCAGAGATGCTGTCGGTCTCTGGTGAATGAAAAGTCAGCAGTCACTAGCAAATGGATTAGGTTATATTCAAAGTGATGTCTCTGGATGTAGCATATTCTACTATAGACCAGAGTCATGTCACAGGTCTCAGATGAGTGGACATACTGAATTCTCAATAAAATCAATATTACGCAGTGACTAGATAGGTTGTATTCATAAATATCTGTTCACTACATAAAGTTTAGATCTTCATGTCAGTGAAGTGCACCTTGTCAGCTTCTTTGAACCCTAGAGGAAATAATCATAATCATTATGGTAGAATTCAACCAGAGACTAAAGCCGGCCATGCGCAGAACAATTTTCGTCTGGTTCTTGATGAAACTGCCAAAATCTGTATAAATGGGTGGCCTCGCTAACAACATCCTTCTACTGAACAATCGGAAGTAAACCGGTGGAAAATTGATGACTGTATAGTGGGAGCTGCATCAAATCATATACAGCCACTGTTCAGAATTCTGACAGGTGCAGGCTGTCAGAATACAATAGAAAGCACTGCAGATTTGTCCATTTATCAGTGAATGGCCAGCTTACGGCCCCATTCACAATAGTGAATATACACCAGAGACCCAGGTAGGGTGCCTGGCCAGTGCTTCCACTAGGCAAACTAGGCGGCCGCCTAGGGCACACTGCCACCAATTTCTGTGTGGGACGCTGCCACATCATGAATGATCCTTCAGCTGAGAAGAGAGGCAGAGGGGAGGAAGAAAGGACAGAGGAAAATGCCATGTGTTTGGGGCCAACATAGCAGCTGAGCTGCCGCTCCTTCTAGTGTTCCTCTCAGACTCAGTTCCTTATTGCAAACCGGCTGGCAGCTGCTGATCACTGTGGAGTTCCAGCCCTTCTCTTCCCATTCATCATCGGAGGCGGAGCTGTGCCTGCGGAGAAAGGTAATGTCTGACTTTGAGGTCTCATGTCTGTGTGAGTGTGACCTGGCTGGCCGGATATCCATCACATGTGCAATGTGTCAGTGAGTGATGACATCACCATCCTACAGCCTGCTCTTCTAGTGATTGCTGATCTCTGTCAGTGTTGGTGTGTTGTGTCGGATCTGTCACTGTGTGGGATCGCTTAGTTCAGCTGCCTGTAGTCACAGCGTTTTCTCTCTCCCCATGTCCTGGGGAATTCTAGCCTGGGATCTGTCAGAGTGTGGATCCATCATCCTCCACTCACTGCAACTGTCACCCTGCCACCACCAGCTACAGATACAGTCCATCCGTGACACTGATTTTGTCTTTAATATTGGTGCTGGTGGCATCTTATGGCACTTATTTTTGCCAATTAATAGACATTTAGCAGTTTCAGGTTTTGTTGAGTTAATGTTTTCTACGGTTTTCAAAAATGATTTATTTTTTGGAGGGGGCGCAAGTAGCTGGTCTTGCCTAAGACGCAAAATAGTCCAGCGCCATTCCTGGTGATTAGCTGTGGATGGAAGCCCCATTGAAATCAATAGGATGCTGACAGTTCCCCACAGATAATTACAGCTGCTCATGGAGTGAATACCTGCAAATGATCAACCATGGACGCAGACTGTTGCCTTATGCATGTAATCGCTAAGTGTGAATGGGCCTATATGTAGCCACCTGTAGCATTCACCCTCGATCTTTTTTTTAGATGATTGTCCGAGTTTACACACCAAACTGCATGCAGAGACTCTTTAAAGTGTTACTAAACTCATAACAGTAAAATCAGTCTGTATATGCAGTAAAGCATACTTGTTATACTCACTGTGGAACCCAAGGGGTTCATCCTCTGCATTGTGTAAAAAGGTCATTTGATCCTGTCTTTTCTGCCCCTCCTCTTGTTCAAGTGTCCACGTCATATCTCCTGATAAGACAGACTGAACCCGTAGCCATTCTGCACATGGTCAGTTTAGTGTGTATTGCTAGAGTTTTTTTTCCCTTTATTGGGAGAGTGCATGTGATCAGCACAGGGCCAATCCGCACTGTACAGACAAAGGTCCGGGGTTTTGTATCCTCCTAAAGCAGAAAGAAATCTCCTCCAACAAGCTGTAACCAGTGCTCTGCTGAACACTGATAGAAGTCAGAAGACTGCTCTAACTGCTGATTAGGAAAGGTATTTGGTTTATATTCCCTAAAATAATTTCATTTCCATGTTTTGTGTACTGTGGGAGACCAAATATAGTGAATGCAGGGTCCTGGGTTTAGTAACACTAAGATGAGTATTAAGTATTTTTACCATTATACTTATGTTATTGAGTGTGTTTTGTTATATCTGTTTGATAAGTGTACATACAAAAAAAAAAAAAGACAAAAAAAACCCCACCCCCATCTATACTGCTAAATACCCAGCGTTGTGAACTCTGTAGGACTAGCTTTATTATTATTATACAGTATTTATATAGCGCCAAAGGGTATGCTCAGCGCTGTACAGTAGCAGGGGGACAGAACATGAGACAAGACAGTAACAAAACAATACACGAGGGGTTCGAGGGCCGTGCTCTTTCGAGCTTACAATCTAGGAGGGGGGGGGGGAAGGTGGTACAGGAGGAAATGGCTGTGGGGGATGGAGTGGTGGGAGGAGTGGAGGTGGTTAGTTGTTAGGTGAGGTCAGGTGTTAGGTGAGGTTGGTGTAGGCTTCTCTGAAGAGGAGGGTTTTCAGGGTGCGCCTGAAGGTGAGGAGGGTAGGTGACAGTCTAATGGATTGGGGGAGGGAGTTCCAGAGGATGGGGGAAGTCCTAGAGAAGTCCTGCAATTGGGCGTGGGAGGAGGAGACCAGGGAGCTAGAGTGTAGAAGGTCTTGTGAGGAGCGGAGGGCATGGGTAGGGAAGTATTTGGGTAACAGGTCAGTTAGGTAGTTTGGGGCGGCGTTGTGAATGGCTTTGTAGGTCAGAGTTAGCAGTTTGAATTTGATGCGCTGGGCAATCGGGAGCCAATGAAGGGATTGGCAGAGGGGGGAGGCAGATGTGGAGCGGTTGGTGAGGTGGATGAGTCTACCCGCGGAGTTTAGGATCGACTGGAGTGGGGATAGCGTTCGTTTGGGTAGGCCAGTGGGAAGGGAATTGCAATAGTCCAGGCGTGAGATGATGAGGGAGTGTACGAGTTGTTTGGTGGTGTCTGGGGTGAGGAATGTGCATATCTTGGAGATGTTGCAGAGGTGGAGCCTGCAAGATCTAGATAGCAGTTGGATGTGGGGTAGGAAGGAGAGGTGGGAGTCCAGGGTGACACCCAGGACTTTGGCGTGTGAGGTGGGAGAGATGGTGGCGTTGTTAGTAGTGATGGAGAGGATGGGGGGGGCGCGGGGTGGCGGGAAGACCAGGAGCTCGGTTTTGGAGAGGTTAAATTTGAGGAAATGGAGCGACATCCAGTCTGATATGTCGTTTAGGAGGTGGGCTATCTGAAGCAATCTTATAATTCCTGCCCATTGCTCAGTGAAATAGTAAGCACCTCCCTCTATACTGCAGAGATGAGAAGCACAGAAGGGGACCAAAAAAAAAAAAAAAAAAGTGAAAGAAATCTGTTTTTTTACATTTTGATTAGACGAAGAGTACTTTAAAATTCTATGACAAAAGTATATCAAAAGACAAATCGCTTTATTGGTCTTAAGATTGAGTAGGGTTAAAGTGACAAACAATATCTTTATTGTCCTAAAAATATTCCATACACATCTACTATATAATGACCTCGTAATTTTTTTTTTCCACAAAATTGTTTCTGTGTATTTCTACCTCTTTGTAACATTCTCCATGAGCTCCCTAACCTCTCTTTTTCCCCCCTTGGTTCCATTTAGTTGAAACAAACAGTGCACATTAGTTGCAGTCTTAAGTACTACTCTAAGCCCTCAATCACATCCAATAGTCCATAGTACCTAGTCCATCTTGGGCAAGACAGAGGGTGGCTATGTCTCTACATACAGTGGAACCATGGAGGAGGCTGAGAAAAACAGAAAGTAAGGTACTTTCAGTCAAGAACACATATTTGAAACAGATTTTTTTAAATTCAAAAATTTTGAATCCAGAGTTTAGGGTCACTTTAAAACCCCCCGTCAAAATGAATAAGGAGGGGAAAAAAAATAGAAGCTCTGGCAGAAACAGATTTTTTTTTTCATTTTGCATTAAAAACGAAACTTGGAATGAACAGCTTTTGTTGCACATTGCTGGTTTTTTGCTATATTGAATCTGATAAATCATCAAAGTTTACCAATACCTATCTGAACAAATCTATTAAATTCATAGAATTAGGTCTGTGCCCCAGTTAAGGAGATTTACCTTCTCTATTTGTCCTGTTTACTGTTATTAAAAGGGAAAGCAAAAGAAAATCCCTAACTTTGGATTGTTACCAGAAAAGTAAATAGAGGCGAAATCTACCAATGGGGACACTAGTTATGGTGACTCAAAGAATTCTCTTAATTTGCAGGGATTTCATCTCACTTCCTGTTTGGCTATGAAGGGAAATCTTCACAATGGGACACATGGTAAAACAAAAAAATCTGACAGGGGTTAGAAACCTCACTAGCTCTATCCTTGTTCTATTTTAACCACGATCAGAGGTAAGATTTATAGTCTGTAAGTGAGCTTTCTACAGACACTGATGCGTGAAACACACATCTCTGACCATGATAAATTAGCACTCCTGGACTATGGAATTTTTTTCTTTTATCTATAAAACCACTTTAAAATATTTGAAATAACTTTGCAATGACAATGTATTTATTTATTTTTACTGGGAAAAGTTGATTTGTCATGCAAATGACCAGGATCTCTTCCATAATGGTCAACAAGCTGACAGTTCTAAATGAACGTGATGATTTTGTAAACCACGTTTCACTACCTTGAGTGCCAAAACCACAACAACATCCCACAGAATGTCTCAGCACCCAGAGATCGCTTACATCTGGTGGCCAAGCACCCTCTTCTCTACTGCCGCTGGACGTTAGTCTATTGGAACGTACGATACAGACTGGATAATAGAGAAGAAATACGGAGAGCCAGTTTAAATATAGCAAGTTGAATCTAAAGTTAGCAATGTTCTCAGGAATATGTTTAAGTACTTGTGGGCCTCTGGGACTCTGAAATGAGTTGTGAGGCCCCACAGCAAATGAGCTAATGTTTTTCATCTTCTGCTTGCTACATCACTGGGGCGATTTACAGTGGAACACATCATCCTTTGTAATGTACAGGGCCAGCTAGCGTACTGCTGACATTCACTCTGTGTGGAATCTTTAGAATAGGAACATATTAAGCCCTCACCCCCAAAAGAGGTAACAGAGACTAGGAGCCCCCATTCACACCTGAGCATCTTGTAAATTTAAGCTCCGAAACGCTCAACAAGCCAAATCCCAGGCTTCTAAAGTTGGCCTGGGTTTACATTTGAAAGTTCAGGTGCCTGTAGTTCTACACCTGAAGCTTGAAACAGAATGGGGTTTTTGTTTTACCACAATGACTTCAAAGATTGCGCACACAAAAAAAGCATTTCAATTGTGTTTTACAGGTGCTCCCATGATAGAGAAGTCAATAGGGTCAAAAACATGCAATCCTGCCCCAAAGAACCTCCTGTACACATACACACACACTCGCTAAATCACGAACATACACTGCACTCAATTTTGGTTTTGTGCTGCTCCAGGCAAGACTAAAATCAGGCACCCCCCTTTAAATGTGTCCCACCCTTCCTGTGTAAGAGTCACCACTTCAGGAAAAGACAGGAGGAGAGGGCTGTGTGAGTGGCGAAGCACCAGTTGTCCAAGCTCTTACCTGTCCAGCATCCATTTATGTCTGATCTCCACCAGGATCTCCAGTAGCAGCTGCAACAAAAAGCGGGGGGGCTCCACCGCTCTGACCTCTTCAAGCTCTTCCTCCACAGGCTGCCAATGGCACCCTCTGGACTATCACCCTACACAGCCTGCTGCACATCTTGGACTAGAACCTGCCTAGCCGCCGATCGCTCCCTGCACACACAGGGGATCCGCCCACCACTCTACGCTCGTTTGCAGCCAGGTCCCCCTACTTGTGTGTCAACTGTCACCCCCCCCCGGTGGCACTCTCACCCACGTGTGTACCTTCTGCCTGTAAAATGCTGCCCAAGGCAAATGCCTTGTTTGCCTCGCAGTAGGTATGCCCCTGCACTCAAGTGTACATATACCTGAAGAGTTAACCCTACAGCTGGTGTGATCTGCAAAGCAAAAGAACTGTACAGAACTCTACAAGCAAAGAAGGAGGAAGAAATGGATGCCCCTGCTATGCCACCTGTTTTTGACATCCTCCAGTCAACTGACTCGTAGCCTAGGAGTCTTATTATGACATTTTATGATCATATATCTTAACCACACAAGGAATGCCAAAGCCAGGGGTTTGTGCTCTGCCCACGCTGATCCTAGCGGAGGAAGAAAAGGTATGCACGTGCAGCTGAGTAGAGAGGCATTGAATTGAACACTAAACACTAAAGGTAAGCTCACATCAGCGGCTGGGGGGGGGTATGGGGGACAGAAAAACAGGCGGTTGATCTACGTTTTTCCCATCCCTTGACTACCATATACAATGTTTTATGGCAGCAGCTTGTATCTGCTCATGTTTCTATTGCCGCTATGCTTTGCAGTGTGACAGTTTTTTCTCAAATGTCAAATGTGATAAGCAGTACAGTCTGCCAAACTCATGCATTGAAGTAAACTGGAATGTGCCGCAACCAAGTGCCAAGCAGTAATTTAATGGAAAATCCACCTTTGGATCAAAAAAATAAATAAATAAAAAGTGCATTCAAGGAGGTTGTAGTATTGCCTCCTGGACAACTGAAAACCACCCCTCATCTGCCTCTGAAAAAGTGTTTCACCATATATCACTTTTCTGAGAGGTGGTAAAACTTTTTCCCCATGTTAAAAGAGGCCTCAGGAGACACTTTGACCACCAATGGTCACAATACTATGAACTGTAGTTAAAAAAGTAGGCCAAACTCTGCTACCAGTTTTGTTCTAGGTGTACAGGCTTAAAAACCCATGAGAAGACTCGGCAGGATGGTATTTTTCGCTGTCCATGTAAGAAATGTTTGACAGGTGGTCCTAATTGGAGACGTTTCACCATTCAGATATTAAAGCAGGACCTGCAGTCAGATATAGCTTATTTTTTTCCCTTTTTCTGCTATTTTTTATTCCTTTTGTAAAAAGCATAAATAACTGGCTCCCGCTGCTGTCAGTCACAGTCAGTGGGCCAATGAGAATAGAGTGGGGGGGTTGTGTGGACCGAGTATCTTAAGGATGCATAGAGCAGCGGCTCAGGAACTAGGAAAATGAGCCTTCCTTTGTTTATACGCCACATCTGTATATCAGCTGATCCTGGAGAAGAAGGCAGAGCTCCTGGTAGTTAACTATTGAGGAATATTTATTCATTACAGACATATTTTGCATAGCGCCAACAGTTTAAACAGCGCTTTACATACTGTACATTCACATCAGTCCCTGCTCTTAATCTAAAGTCCCTGTGACGCATTCAGATATACTAGGGCCAATTTAGACTGGAGCCAATTGGCCTACCAGCATGTCTTTGGAGTGTGGGAGGAAACTAGAAATTTGGTCAACAGAAAAAAATGAACATAATCTCAAATTAGGACACTTTAAAAAGTAAACCGTAGGTCCCATGTGCCTACAATATCCACTCAACACTGGCAAAATATGAAAAAAAAAAAAAAATATTTGATGTCACCAGGGTTGTGTTCCTTTCTATGAGAATGCATTTTAAAATCAGAAGTCCAAATGCCTAGGATTTTGTGTGAGCAGCACCAAAAGTGTAACAAGAGCAGCATTTTCCCCAGAAAGTTATTTATTTCAGCCCTTCTCTTCTATTTGTTTATACACCCCAGAAAGACTGTTAACACAGGTTTATTCTGACATTTAGAACAAGAACATCTACAAAAATGCTTGTCGAGTGCCTATTTGGGCTCAATGAGTTTGGAGACCTGCCACATATCTTTGGATAAAAAGTATTTCCTATAGTCTTCACATATCTGATTTTTTTCTACAGTCATTTCCTTTATCTACTGTACATACAGCTGTGCTCAAAAGTTTGCATACCCTGGCAGAAAGGATAAAAGTTTAGTATTGATATTCAAAATAAAAAACTGATCATTAAAAAAAAAACTGCCATTTTAAAGGATAGTGATCATATTAAGCCATTTATGATCACATAGTTCACTGGTCGGCAAGCCGCGGCTCTTTACAAACTTTAATGCGGCTCTTCTGTGTACCGGGCGCCCGCTCCCCTCCCTCCTCTCGGGCGGCCGCCCCAAAAGTCAGGACTCTGCAGCTAGCCCAGCAATGGGCAATCTACGGCCCGGCGGACCTTTTAATCCGGCCCGCGGAGCGTGGCAAACATTGGCTGTCAGGATGTAGGCAGGGCAGCGTGACAAACTCCTCTCCTCTCACAGTCCACCCTGAAGACCAGAACGGCGCGGGAACACGGCGAGAGGAACGCGCGGAGCAAAGGTAAGTGAATTGACACAATATGGGGAATGAATTACTATAGGGGGGATGAATTACTATATGGGGGATGTATTTTCAGTTTTAAAAATGTGGCTCTCAAAATAAATTTCAATCGTGGTTTTGGTGAGATTTGGCTCAGTTGAAAAAAAAGGTTGCCCACCACTGACATAGTTGTTTGGCTCATTTTGTAAATCATAATAACTGAAAGCATACAAACGGCCATGATCAAAAGTTTACATACTCTGGAATGTTTGGCCTTGGTATAGACATACAAGGTGACACACACAGGTTAAAATGGCAATTAAGGGTTATATTTTCCACATCTGTGGATTTTTAAATTGCAATTAGAGTCTGTGTATATATAGTCACTGAGTTTGTTAGCTCTCACATGGATGCACTGAGCAGGCTAGAACTGAGCCATGGGGAACAGAAAAGAATTGTCAGACTTTCGTAACAAGGTAGTAGAACTTTTTAAAGATGGAAAGGGACATAAAAAGATATTCAAAGCCTTGAATATGCCAGTCAGTACTGTTCAATTATCTATTAAGAAGTGGACAATTCGGAGATCTCTTGATACCAAACCAAGGTCAGGTAGACCAAGAAAGATTGCAGCCACAACTGCCAGAAGAATTGTTCAGAACATAAAGAAATACCCACAGGTAACCTCAGCAGAAATACAGGCTGCTCTGGAAAAAGATAGTGTGGTTGTTTCAAGGAGCACAATGTGATGATACTTGAACAAAAATAAGCTGCATTGTCGAGTTGCCAGAAAGAAGCCTTTACTGTGTCAATGCCACAAAAAAACCTGGATACAATATGCCCGACACCTGGATACGCCTCGCAGCTTCTAGCACACTTTAATCTGGAGTGAGGAGACCAAAATTGAGCTTTATGGTAACAACCATAACCACAATGTTTGGAGAGGGGTCAACAAGCCCTATAGTGACATGAATACCATTCCCACTGTGAAGCATGGTGGTGGCTTACTGATGTTTTGGTGGTTGGCGAGTTTTAAAGGCACAGATAATTGTGAAAATTGATGGCAAGATGGCAGCATGTTATCAGAAAATACTGACAAATAGCATTCATCTGCACAAAAGCTGCACATGGGACGCTGGATTTTCCAGCACAACAATGACCCTAAGCACAAGGCCAAGTTGACCCTCCAGTGGTTACAGCAGAAAAAGGTGAAGGTTCTGGAGTGACCATCACAGTCTTTTGATCCGACATCATTGAGCCACTCTGGGAAGACCTCAAATGTGTGATTCATGCAAGATGACCAAAAACTTAGCATGACCTGGAGGCTAAGACAAATGGGCAGTTATACCACCTGCAAGAATTTGAGGCCTCAGTGACAACTATTACAAAAGACTGCACGCTGTCATCGATGCTAAAGGGGGCAACACAGTATTAAGAACTAAGAGTGTGCAGACTTTTGAACAGGGGTCATTTCATTTGTTTATTTGTTGCCATGTTTTGTTTTAGGATTGTGCCATTCTGTTATGGCCTACAGTTGAATATGAATCCCATAAGAAAAAAAACATTTACACACACATATATTTTTAATATGTTTAAGTAAATATGAAATATTAAATATGCAGCAGTCCTGTTAGCATTTTCAACCAGCAGGCTCTAGGCTCCTTTTAACATATTTGGAGGCCCATCCCATGTAATTATAAAAACTATCCTTTGCAGTGGTGCTGCCCCTGCACTACAAGGGTTAATTGCCCATTTAGATGTAGGGGAACAGTAAACGAAGATTCACTTACCTAATCCTTGGTGCTACTAGACTGGTCCCTGCGGCATCTTTTCCTCCATGCTCCAGTAATCTAGGATCCTGCTGGCATCAAGGGCAAAGCAGGGTCCCCAGCCCTGTACTAAAAGTGCTGACGCCAAGGGACAGTACACCGCACACACAATATATATATATATATATATATATTTATTATACAGGATTTATATAGCGCCAACAGTTTGCACAGCGCTTACAACATAAGGGAGACAATACAATTACAATTCATTTCAGTACAGAAGGAATAGGAGGGCCCTGTTCGCGGAGCTTACAATCTAAAGGAAGGGGGAGGTGATACAAAAGGTGATAGCTGCGGGGGATGATCTGGCGGAGGTGATTCAAATATATATATATATATACATATATATATATATATATATATATATATATATATATATATATATATACACACACATACATACACACACACACACATATACATACATACATACACACACACACACATACACACAAAAATGGACCTTTACCCACAAAAACAAACTTCATCCCATAGCCTAGGATGGCAAGGCACTCCTTGCTCCCCCTCCTCCCTTCCTCAAGCTAACAGAAACCTGCAATGTTCACTGCTCTTTCCTGTGAAGACCAGACATTCAGGTAAGCAGCACTGAGAGAGCAGGGCCCAGTAGCATTGAAACTTGTCAACTGCAAGTGCTGGGGTAAGAATTTTAAGAAATGTATCAGTTAGCTTACTAGGGAATGTTTATTTAATTGTGCTCAGTGGGTTTTAATACTACTTTAATAATACATTTAAAAATGTCTAAACTTAAAAAAATAAATAAACATGGACCCAAAACCCATTATAGCTTCCTTTCAAACATGAGTTCTTGCTACTAAACACTGAATGGTGATCACATTTCTCTTCCATACCATCACCACCTTACTTATCCCCATGTCTTTCTTGTATAGGATTGTGCAATATTTTTTGTATACTGTGTAGATCAGCCTCTCTCAACCTTTTCAACACAGAGAAACCCTTGAAATGACCTTTTGGTCTCAGGGAACCCCTGCTAAAAAATGACTATATCTACAGCTTATGATACATTTGTGTGATGGTCAGTGGGAAGAATGTTCCTTACACTTGCGGTCATTGAGAAGAATGAACCCCTTATAGAGAGCTAAAAATATCAATGGTGTCAGCAGGAACCTGAGAGGCAGCTATTGCTTGTTGCTCAAGGAACCCCTAGAAGAACCCTAGGGTGCCAGGGAACCCTTGTTGAGAAACCCTAGTGTAGATAATTTATTTTATACAATGGCATCAAAAACTAAAAGTCTTCACACTCTTATCTACTAAACTGTTCTTTTCTCTTTGCCTTGTGGTCTAGTATCTATCTCTCACGTATCTACTGCTCATGTCATGTCACCACAGAGGGATTGATGACTGCTGTGCGTTATGTGCTCAACGCTGGGGGTACAACGTAGAACATTTCATGCATCTCCCTGGGGTGATGCTAATGTACCACTGTTTGTCATCACCGTTCGAGAAAAGTTTAAGGCCAATTTCACACAAGACTTGTTTATAGAAGCGATTTAGAGAGTCCCCATGGTACTGAATGGAATGAGAAACGCAAGTCAGTGCGGCATAAAGCAGCAAACATCTTTTGGTAACGTACGTCAGCCAGCAAGTTGGTTCCTTCTGAGTAGTAGCAGTTTTTTTAATGAATGGCTTTTTCCTGTACAGTCTGATATAGTGAAACTTTAAACATCAGAGAAATTTGTTCTTGCTTTCTGCTGCAAACAGTCACACCTGACATCCAGTAAAATACACATTCTTGTACAAAGTCTTGTGTTCAGATACATTGTTGAAGGAGGCAATTTTTAACCTCCATACCACCGTATTGTCAGGGAGTTGAATGTGTACTGTATTTCTGAGGTATTGTTTATGGGCAAGGAGCCTGCAAGTAGCTGTAATCTGAGCTGCAATTAGACAGCTCAGATCACAGCCATGATGTACAGAGCCAATCCCAGCGGCTCTGTACCTTATTAAACCCGAGACCCAACCACAGCCATCACAAGTGTAAACATTAGTGGTGTTTACAAACATAAAGCCCATTCACAACGGAGACACCCCTTCATCTGTTGTGAATGGACTGATTAAATATAAAAAACAGCAAGGAGTAGGATTGGCAGATAGAAGGTGAAGGGTTGGGGGGTCTTCCAGTGCCACTTATCACTAGCGATGAAGGGATCATTTTTTAAAATTTATGTGGGGTAGTTAAATGGCCACCAAACAGTGTGGGATTGTTTGGTGGGGAATAACATACCGCTGATCACAATCATTATAGGACCAATGATTGTGGGAATCTTTTTTTTTTTTTTTACATTTTTTAAAAAGGTGGGGGGGTTACCACTAACTATCAAACATTGTTTTGTGGAGGAGAGGAGGGGGGTTTAAAGTGTTTTTTTTCCTTTGTTTTAAATGTTTTAAGGGTGGGGAGTACCACTGACCACAAATAATGTGTCCTCAACTAGATTATGGCAGTACTGTTTGCCACTAACTGCTGCAGGATTTAAACATTAAAGAGAATACGTGCTAAAAAAAACAATTTTTAGGGCACATCTCTAGTGTCCAGCCCCTTTCTCCCTGCCGCATCTCCCCTGCAATTAATATTGGCAATTAAGAGCTGTCAAAATGACATTTGTGAGTTTTAAATGACAAAATGCAGATGCTATTGTGTAAAATGACACTTGCAAATAGTCTGCACGTGTCAGTGAGTAAACACAAGCAATCAACATATTGTTTTATTTTATTTTTATTTCATTCATATGTAAACCAAAGTTGTGATATTTGATCTTCATATGACACTATTTAAAGCAGCCTTACATGTTTTTTTTTTAATATAAAAAGGATTCCTATTTAACGTAACCTTTTAAAAATTTCAATGCAAAGATATAGCTACTTGGGATATAAATCCACTTTGAGGGTCAAATACCTTTGCAAACCCAGACATTAGCTTTTAAAAATAGAAGTGACATTTTCACTGTGCTGTACATCGTCTGTGCAGAAAACAGAGCTGTGGGAGGGACCCAGTAGGCTCCACCCACTACAGGCTGCCTGCAGAAAACTACAAGCGGGGCGGAAACAAGACCAGTCACCCTGCACAAGGAGAATGAACAGCAGTGACCGGTCTTCACTACAGGAAGCTCCTGCACAAAGGCAAAGTTTTACACTGGATTACTGTACAGATATGGAAGACACATAGTGCACACTTCAAGTAAGAACACTCATGTCTCTTGTATTTAGACCATATTTGCTTATCCTAGCGTTCATCCTTAACACTAAGCTCTAATTAACTACTACCCATTCTCACTTAGCTATTATTTCTCTGCAGATTTATTTTTAATTATTTTTGTTTACTCCATTTTGTCTGTTAAATTTTTCAGTGCTGCATTACAAAAAAAAATTAAAATGTGCAAAACTCGGAGAAAAAACAAACAAACAAAAAAAAACAAAAAAACCCCCAAAAAAACAAAAAAAAAACAAAAACAGCCTTTTTTTTTTTTTTACATGCTTTGTACCAGATACATCCATTTAGAGTTGTTTCAAACAGAATTATATAATATAAAGTAAACTTCATCTAAAAAAAAAAAAAAAAAAGAATCTACGATTTAAAATATTTTTCAAACCAAACACTGCTCATTTATTTTACCTTTTTTTTGTTTATATATTCCATTTAAAAAAAAGTTTCAAAACACTACTGCCAAAAGAAGGGCCATTTTTTTCCAAAAGAAATGTACGGTATGTATTCTTTTATCTTAAGTAATGCAATTGTTATTACCAAATTAACAGGCCCATAGCATGAATGTAAAAATTGCTCTGGTGCATGAGGGGTGTACAGGAATGAGTGATGAAGTGGTTAAACAAGCTGCTAGCAGGTTGTCAACAAGTTTTAGGTATCACTGAAGTTGTAAGCAGCAACACATTAGCCCCTGCATAGCAAAACCCACTAAGCACAACATATGGTAGCAGCAGGGAGATCCCGCAGTCTGCCTGGTATTAGTGGTAAGACAGTGTGCTTTACAAAATGTGCAAATGCTCCTATCCCTCTTGTATTGAACTGTATTGTTGCTGTATTGTCTCCCATTATATTGTAAAGTGCTGAGCAAACTGTTGACCCTATATAAATCCTGTATAATAATAATCATAATAATTTTTTTTTGGATACAGCTGTAAGTGTAAGTCCCACACAAGTACAAAAGTGGCTTAGCGGTTAGCACTGTATCCTTGAAGCGTTCAACCCTGAGAAATTCTCATCAAGGACTTTAGGCTCAGTTCACTAAGATACGTTATTTGAATTTTTATTCCCATATACCCCTGTAATTCTTCAAATCTTTATTTTCTCATTAGAAAGACGCTAAACTAAAAAAAACCTATTCAAATATTAAATTAAAAAAAAAAAAAAACATAATTAGAATTAAATTTGATAATAAACATTATCTAATGTAATATTTAAAAAATGTAATATAAAGATAAGATAATAAAAATATTAATAACACAATATAAAGTATGCATTTAAAAAATGCCTTTTATTGCACTCAGCCTCCTCCAAATCTTTTTTTGCTGCTGTGATCTGACTTCATGGTCCCACTGTTTGTAAGAACATAGCCACCTTCTCCTTCTCTCCAGCCACCAAGGTGGACTAGATCAGGGGTCTCCAAACTATGGCCCTCAAGGTGTTGAGGAACTGCAAGTCCCATGAGGCCAGGCAAAACTCCCAGAGGCATGATGGAACTTGTAGGACTTCAACAGCTGGAGGGCCATAGTTTGGAGACCCCTGGACTAGAGACTATGGACTTTGTAGTGTGCATAGAGCAGTGGGCACTGCTTCTTCCAGACAAAGCGAGGGGGGGAGAAAAGGTTTGGGAGCTTATAGAGAATGTTACAAGAAGGCAGAACAACAACTCAATGAAAAATAGATCACAGGGCAATAACACAGTGGATATGTATGGATTATTTGGGGCAAATAAGGATATTGTTTAGTGTAACGAACCACCTCAACCGGCTCCTTTCCCTGCTCACCTAAATAGAAAACTCATTGAAACTCACAATTATCACCAAACTGCAGCCAGTGACATCCTGTGTGTAATCTTTGTGAATGGGCAATTGCAGCCCAAATGCCTAAAAATGTACCATTCTGTAAATTCAGCTGTTCCATGACCCGATTGATTTATTGAAAAATCCAGCTTCAAATGGTTAAACAAATGAAGGACATCATTCAAAGTAATGCTAATCCTGCATGCATTTTGTTTTCATGGGCATATACTTTTCAGGGTATTCTCTGGGTAACATAATTAAAAAATACATTGCGGGTTGTTGACCATTTTCCAAAATGCGTTGTGAATTTGTATGTGTTCAAGAGACAGATGCCCTCAACAATCCTTTGTGGCCCCTTGCAGTGAGTTACCCTGTGGTATTTTGTGCATTAAAGCAGATCTAAACTTCAAAAATATATTTCAGCATACCAGTCCTTAGATATGGTGGCCACATTAGTATTCTTTCTTGAGACCAAGTACGCTTTCTGGAAGTATAGACAAATACCTGTTGACCCTGCCACAAATCTAGTATCCTAGTCACTGCTGTGCTCTGAACAGAAAACTCAATGTTATTTTTATCAACTACGCAGATGGACTACAGAACACCTATCTACTTATGTTCAGCAGTGCAAGACAAATACATTTTTTAAAAATCATACAATGTGATTTCCTGAATTTGTTTTTAAATTCTGTCTCTCAGAGTGGGAATGCACCTACAATGTGAATTTCAGACCCCTCCATGATTTCTAAGTGGGAGAACTTGCAAAATCGCAGGGTGTTCAAATACTTCTGTTCCTCACTGTATGTCACAGAGATGAGGAGCAAGGTGGTGTTTGTAGACCAAATCAGGAGAGCAGCCAAGGGTAACAATGCTGCTGCTCCATAGATACAGTAGAGAGAGTGAGTGTTGATACCCTAGGACAGGAAGTATGTTAATGGCAGTATCAGCAGGTGAAATCAAAAGGGGAAAATCCTAAGAAAAAAAAAAAAAAAAAGGAAAAGCCGCAATATATTACATTTTTGTTTTTGGTTTAGAGACTAACTACTTCAAGACCAAAATGACCCACTAGTACTTCATGGCATTTAAATGGTTATAACAAGATGACAACAGCAGCCATGATTCAGGTACAACCATTTTCAGCCAGCAATAGGCTTTCACGTATGAGTGATCCAGGCAGAAATACAGCCACTCCATCACTTGTAAAGAAGGTGGCACCGCATCAGTGTATCCCAGGCTTCACTGTACCCTCTGTGGGCCCAGGACTGGCCTAGTAGGTGTTTGCAGATAGAAAGGATGCACATACATGAATATTCCACAATATGGATATGTAAGAGTCATTCCAATGCAGTATCAAGTTCTACGTCCATGAAGGTGGAACCATCCAACATGTTTTTCCTACTTTAGAGAACACTAAGCATAAGATAAAAAGGACATAAAAACCACCAACTAAACATAGTAAGTTAACCAACAGGAACCTGAAGATTACAGCACCAGTTACAACTTCATGTACATACATCAGGTACCGAGGTCAACCAGTACTCACGGTATTGGTTAGAGCACATCAAATTCACCCAGGGTTGGACATATTGTACAATGTAGGGTGTCAAAAAATGGTCCCGTTAATTGTTTGATTGCAAGTACTTTTTTCAGATATTTCGACCAGGTTTTAAAAGATTTTTTAGTCCTAAGTTGCATTCAGCATCTAGTTTAACCATCAGCATAAGCTAGAATATTATATACTTCAAATCTAGCAGCGTCGGGGTCAGTGGAAGCAGCCATTTTGATGGATTGAGTTTATTTAGAGGATCCTTTTAAAATGAAAATATAAAAATGTCTCTTTGATACACTGTATCCAGGAGCATCACCATACTACGATATCACAGGGTGTGGAATCTAGATCCGGTTCTGACATTTAACAAGTGTTCCAACTCATTAGTACTTCAGGTAAGCTCTCTGCAGCCGGTCCCTGCCCATAGCTTTGCTCTGGAATGACTTAACTAAAGCACAGTCATTGATGAATAAACCTCAGCCTAAAGATCTTGCATGCACCTTAGCTTTCCGCTTCTGTAATAGGTTGTTTTTGGCACTGGCGTTGAGACACCAGAACTTTCAGCCCACAATCTTTTGGCACATGTTAGACACTTATCACAACAAAAAAAAGGTAATTGTAACTTACTGACCCTTAACATAACCCTTAACACGAACCTTGAAACTCAAGCCAGGTTCAGAGATACTCTAGTATCAGGGTAATAAACACTATCTTAAAAAGGTCATGTGTTTAAAGTCTTGGCTTACATCCAAATATTCAGCACCACAAAATCTACACTGAAATATTTACACAAAACTAAATGATCTCCTTTGTGCATGGTTGTATCCCCTGTCCACCTGTGGCAGTGTTATTACTGCAACTAATGTTTAGCTGTATAAAGAGAATGTGTCCCTTTTCCCATCAAGGGACATATGTACTCCCAGGTTTGACCCATTCCCATCTAATGCCCATCTCCAAAAATCCACCCTTGCAGTGGGGCTGCCCCTCAATGCAAGGGTTATTATTTAGGTGTGGGGCAGGGGTCTCCAAATTTTTTCAGCTTGAGGTTCATAATGTAGATTCTAAAAAATATTGTTGGACTGAAGAAAAAAAAAAAAAAAGAAAAAAAAAAACAACCAATCCCTATCAGAATCATCTTTATATTAGAATCCCCATCAAAGCCTCATGTTACATTAGGGTCCCCGTTAGTCCTATTAAATTCCCCAATTAGTCCCTCTTATATCATGATCCCCATCAGAATTTTCCTTACAGACTGTGGGTGTGGGTTGCAGGGTTGAAGCAGAGACCATAAGCGGCCTCTATTGGCCTTGATCCTCAATTATTATTATACAGGATTTATATAGCGCCAACAGTTTTCTCAGCGCTTTACAATATAACGGGAGACAATACAGCAACAATACAGTTCAATACAAGAGGGATAGGATCTGTCCATATTGAGGATACACCATCGACCCTAGCTGTGGGCCAGCTTGATTTTACCTATGGGATATTGTTTGAAGGCCTCTTGTTAGGAGATCAGAAAAAAAAAAAAACAGCCAGCGATTCCCTTACGCTTTGGCTTGTGCATGTCCAATGTATGGCTACCTAATAATTTCCCTCTTCCAGCCCACATAATTGGCTTTGTGTTGTCAGGTTAACAATGAAAACTTCACAGTGCCCAGAGTTCACATTCCTGTTCATGGAAGAACTTGTGCTGAAAAGTAAGGATCAGTCCAGAACCCAGAAGCGCCATTTCTACATTTGTTTTATGCTCCAAATTTGTAGCATCAAGATTGATAACAAGTCTCCATTCATATAGCTTGATGTATTGGGCCTATTGCAGGTCCCTCTTCAGCCTTTAGAAATGCAACACTACTTTAAACACCTAAAATGCAACTCCTTCTAAAGGGAAGGAGTCTAGTTCCGATGCTGCATGAAATCCTACATATGGCTTAGTAGGAGATATGAAGAAGAACTACAGAGGGAAAATCTTTCCACTAAGGCCTTGAAAAGATATAGGACACGAGCCACCAGCAGCGTGGAAGGAGGGGCGGGGTGTCAACTGACCAACATCTACCCAAAAGTACAATATTACTTTAGGGTGGCACGGATCTTTAAAAATATTAGTATGATAAACAATAACACAGTCTAGCACACATGTGCTGGATAATGCTAGAAAGCTGCAAACAACTCAAAATAGCAAATAGGCATCATCCAGACTTGGCATTGGCCCAGTTCCTCTGAACTCCTTTGCCCCTAGCAGGAGAAAAGCAGCTTTAAAAATGCACCTAAAGCCACAGTTTTCCAACGTGTTTAGGCATGCCGAGTGTTTAGGTGTTCTTTCATTCAATTGGCCAGAATATTAACGCAGTCTGGCCATCTAGCGGTTAGGTGCATTTACATGCCTTTAGCGGGTTTTTTTCCTGCCCAAATGCTCCTCTCCTGAAACACTGGTGATGGGTTTTTTTCTGCCTCTAAACACCTATCAACGCCTGTATGTGCATGGACACGTAGGGGTTGATTTACTAAAACAGGAGAGTGCAAAACCTGGTGCAGCCCTGCATAGAAACCAATCGGCTTCCAGTTTTTTTTTTTTTTGTCAAAGCTTAACTGAACAAGCTGAAGTTAGAAGTCAATTGGCTACCATGCACAGCTGCACCAAATTCTGCACTCTCTAGTTTTAGTAAATCAACACCATAGGCTAACACAGAGGAGTATTTAGAGGCAGAATTAAAGAGCAAATGCCCTTAAAAGGCAAAGATCACTTTTTTTTAAAATATAAAATCCAGCTCTCCTATGCACCAATACACCATTAATGTACCTCATAATATACAAGAGCTCATTGATATGGAGCACAAGGCCTTATCGTAGTCTTTGGTACATTTCTTAGAAAGCTTTTCAATTCCTGGAATGTAGATAGAGGAGAAAGGAGCCAGTCGGACCCCAGAAGCAGATTACCAGCTGATCTCATTAGCGCACACATCCTACATTAACCTATTCACCCGTACACACCCTTCAACCCATCAACTATTTTTCACAGCATCCCCAGGATCTCACTCGTGTATTTGCCTGGCTACCTCAGCGTCTCTACAGATTGGCTCAGACCGAGTGATTGGATAGATGCTGCGTTCTCCTATTATATAGTTTTGGTGAATCTAAAAGGAGATCGTGCAGAGATTGTACAATCAGATTGTATACTGTATGACTACTTTTACACACCTAAAATTACCTATTTGCGCATTTAGTGCAATTAATTAACGGCACACTAAAACACACGTTTTGCCACATGAAAAGGGAAAAAAAAAACCAGGAGTGACAAATGCAGCAAAATACACAATAAAAACCCCATGCCAAAATGTCCCATAAGCTACTTTGCCACTTGCAGTGCAGCGCATTGAAATCAAACGGCTGCCCTATATGTGTCACTGGAAAAATGAGCCAAAAAACATGCGCTCCCTCTACTCTAGGTGTGAATGGGGCCTGCAAGTGAAATTGGTGTGTTTACACAGAACAATGAGGCTCCATTCACATCTGTGTGTTTCCGAAAGCATGGCAATCTGCACAGAAAATGTTCAGTTTGCCATGCGTTTCAGAAATGTGCACCCCAAGTGCGGCAAACACACCAAAAACTGCTGTAAATGCCCAGTGCTCTGCTCCAAAAAAAGTTCTGGAGATTTTCTGGGGCAATTGTTGTGTGTATGGAAGCCCGTTCAAGTGAATCACTGATTGGCCAATCAGTGATCACATGAACAGCAGTAAACAAGATGTCACTTCTGACATCATTGCTTACTACTAGGGAAATCTGTGAATGATCACAGAGGTCACATGGTACAAGGCTGTTCACAACAGCCTTGTACCATGTGACAAGCTGTGACCAATCACAGCTCTCACAGTATTTCTCAATGGCTGTCGGAATGCAGCCAGAGAGAAGGAGAAAATGATTGCATTTATACCCATAAAGGCTGTAAAATCAATCTGTGCAAAAAAGAAAAAAAATCTTCATCACCCCCCACGAGTAGTACAGTGTCACTATGGTGACACTGTACTGCTAGGGTGACAGTACGTTAAAAACAAAAAAAACACAACCCCACAAAAAACAACAATTACAAATTTCTTTGAAAAATTATATATATTTTTTTTTATAAACTAAATTTTGGTTATTTTATTTTTTTATCAAAAAGATAGCTGAATACATTTTGACCACGATTTATGAAGAAAGAAAATTTAGCAAATAAATAATCTAAGAAAACACTTTTTTTCAAAATTTTTGGTCATTTTCATTTATATAGCAAAAAAACCCCCAAAAAACAGGGGTGAATAAATACCACCAAATGAAAGTTTTATCGGTCTCAAGAAAATGCAAAAAATTTCATATGGGTACAGTGTTGCATGACCGCGCAATTGTCAAAGTGTGGTAGTGCTGACAGCTGAAAATTGGCCTGGGTAGGAAGGGGTGAAAGTGTCCGCACTTGAAGTGGTTAAAAAGTATACTATAAACTTATTTCAAGGGGGCACACATTGTGGGCAGTTATAATTTTTGGTGTAACGTAATCTATGTTTTCACACAAAAGTTCACATACACGTCTGATTAGAAAAATGTGTAAATCTTGGGTGAAAACATAATTAGTCCCCCTTATTTCTACTATTTAAGTACATGTGCACATTTGTAGATTCTCTTCCCATTAGCCTGTGTAGAATCATTCTCTCTACTCAGCTCAGACAAAATCTCAGTCACATAAGGCTCCACGAACACTGAGTGTTTTGATAACGCTGGTAATGTTAGCTGTGTAAAGACACACGTTTTTCAGAGTTTTTGCATTAGCGTTTAGCTGTGTTTGCATTTTTTAGTGTTCCATTAAGCAAAAAAATAAAAAAAAATTGTTTTGGCCAAAAAAAGTCCAAAAAACACCGGTTTGTGGTATTTTACCGTGTTTTGCTGCATTTTTACAGCTAAAAAACTCCAGTAGAAACCCACTAGTCCTGGGGTTTTTTTCCAGCCAAAAAAATGTCGATTCCAGTCTATGTGTGCATGGACACATAGGATAACATGCTGGGGGGTTTACTGGCTGTAGAAAAAAAATGTCAAAAGCCAAAAAACAGCCGCTGTAAAAATGTCCAGTGTGCATGAGGACTAAGGGGTTGATTTGCTAAAGAAGTCGAAGCTGTTCACTCAGATAAGTGAATGTTCACTTCCCAAAAGAATGTCTGTAAATAAGCTGCATCTGAATTCACTTTGAAAACCCAATAATGTTCTAGAAAAAAAAATCTCTGAACTGTTTAAGCTGAACTCAACTTAAACAAATTAATGAATCTCTATTCATTGATACATCATTATATGTATTGTTTAAATGCAAGCAGTAAAAGTACCTGGATTTGATCTTTTATCAGTTTTATGCAGTCCCTGTACAGCAGAGCTCACACTGGACAATGGAGGAACCAGTAAGTTTAAATATAAATAAAAAAAAAACAACAATGATATATTGTTGTACTTATGTTATATACCCCGCCTGTCCACCTACGTATGACGTATACCCCGCCTGTCCACCTACGTATGACGTATACCCCGCCTGTCCACCTACGTATGACGTATACCCCGCCTGTCCACCTACGTATGACGTATACCCCGCCTGTCCACCTACGTATGACGTATACCCCGCCTGTCCACCTACGTATGACGTATACCCCGCCTGTCCACCTACATTATTATTATACAGTATTTATAAAGCGCCAATAGTTTGCTCAGCGCTGTACATTACAAAGGGGGACAGAACATGTGACAGAACAATACCAATACAATACATGAGGGGTTCGAGGGCCCTGCTCTTTCGAGCTTACAATCTAGAAACATATGATGTATACCCCGCCTGTCCACCTACGTATGATGTTTACCTCGCCTGTCCACCTACATATGTACACATCTATCCATATAAAGTATACCCTATCTATCCATCCATTTACAACGTTCAATATGAACTCAGTATAATAGCCTAACACCTGAAAAAAACTCCAACAGAGCACTGCTTAAAGATTTTCTTTGCCGACGGCATAGAAAATTGATCTTCTATGAAAACAAAAAAAAGCAAAAAAGAGAAAATAGCAAACGGTCTCTCCAAGTTCCCTTTTACAATACAGTCAATGCGTAGGACCCACATTTATTGAATGTTCAAGCCATCATATAGTTAAATCATAAAAAGGTTTAAATTGAGGTTCCTGTGTACTTTCATTGATACAAACATACATTATTTTAACAGCTTGAGATAAAAGGGTGCATTCTATTCACAAGAGAAAGAGCCTATTAAATCTTCCATGCATGGAATGAAATTTGTTCAGTTCAGTGAGGACTTCTATATCAATTCATGTATGAGCACTGAGGGCACTCCCGATCAACTTCTGTACAACCACCCTGACAGATTTTCTCTGCTCGACCAGATTGCAGCCAGCAGCGCTGATCAGTGTATCCTGAGGCCAGGGGAGTCTCCACTGTCAGAATACAATTGCTCATCTGGGAAGGTTCCCATCCATCAGTTTGTTTTTTTTTGTTCAATCCACTGATTGAGAAAAAAACACAACAACACACAACTGTATCTTCCATGGGCTGCTTTAGTATTTACAAAACTTCTCTATGAAGGAAAACGACATTGCATGGAACAGGTAGTTCAAATACTCCCAAATATAGACAGAAGTGGATGGACTCGACTGGGACTCTGTTAGTAAGCCCACAGCAACAAGACTGCAGAAAGCTGTTCTCAGATAATTACTGGGCACAGCAAGTCAATATTAGGCCCAGTGTTTACACTTTGAAGAATAATGCCAGGCATTGGTATGTTATACATACTTCCATTGGTTCAGCTTGGAACAATATATACTATAATATATATACACAACATATAACAGTATATACTTTATATACAGTGGATATAAAAAGTCTACACACCCCTGTTAAAATGTCAGTTTTCTGTGATGTATAAAAACGAGACAAATTATTTCAGAATTTTTTTCACCTCCAATGTGTCCTATAAACTGTACAACTCAATTGAAAAACAAACTGAAATCTTTTAGCACATCTTTTAGAAGATTGAAGCTATGGAATGGCCTGGCCAGAACCCAGACCTGAATCTAAAAATCTGTGGGGTGATCTGAAGAGAGCTGTGCACAGGAGATGCCCTCGCAATCTGACAGATTTGGAATGTTTAAGCCAGGAAAAGTGGGCAAATATTGCCAAGTCAAGATGTGCCATGCTGATAGACTCATATCCAAAAAGACTGAGTGCTGGAATCACATCAAATGGTGCTTCAACAAAGTATTAGTTTAAGGGTGTGCACACTTATGCAACATTATTATTTTAGTTTTTTATTTTTACTGCCCTCCGTTAAAAGATTTCAGGTTGTATTTCAATTGCGTTGTACAATTTATAGTTTACATTACAAGTGGAAAAAGTTCTGAAATTATTTATCTTTTTTTTTTTACATCACAGAAACCTGACATTTTAACAGGGGTGTGTAGACTTTTTATATCCACTGTACTTACCTTGCCGATGCCCCTGGAAGGAGGAAATCACACCGCTACTCCACTGGTTTCCACTTGCTTCTGGATCATGGGGTGCCATTCAGAGAATGCATTAATAACATTTTAAATACCCTCACTCCATAAGC
Source organism: Staurois parvus (assembly GCF_062004578.1). Lineage (NCBI taxonomy): Eukaryota > Metazoa > Chordata > Amphibia > Anura > Ranidae > Staurois > Staurois parvus. The sequence continues at coordinate 3,200,333 of NW_028318360.1, read as the reverse complement.
CCATATAGATAAGTACTGATGTATAGCAGGACTGCAGCAGCACCACTTAAAGTGTAGCTCCACTTTCCTGACAGAATACTAAGCTTGGGTCAAATCTGCTGAGTGGCAAATCCTAGTTAACAGTAGGTTGCTCCTTGCGCGGTGTTTGTCACCAACCGGCCATTCCTGGTTGCTTTAGGTACAGCATTTGCAGTCTAAGGCTGGGTTTACACTGATGCTATGCGTCACATCGCATTTCATGCCCTCAGGAATCACACCACATCCATGTGTAAAGCGGTCCTGTGCAGGGCAATTTGACCCAATCATTTTGTATGGCTCAAATCACACTGCATCTGCGCAAAAAAGGGGCAGGCACCTTTTTTTGCCGCACTTCAAGCGATTGAAATCCCAGCAGCTTTCTCTCCTCTCCTACCACATGGGATGCCAGCAGGGAAGTTTCCCGCACCGCTCCTGTGTGAACTCGGGCTATGACAAGCATGGGATCACACAGGAGCAGTGGGGAAACCGCATGCGATTTGGACAGGAATTGCATTCCTGTGCACATTACATGCTATTCTGGAATTTGCGTCCATTAACACAAATCGCAGAGCAAACTATCTGTACTCAGTATCGTCGAGTACTTGACCAAAACATATCCGTACTCGCCGGGACAAGATAAAAAAAAAAAAAAAAAAAAAAAAATGGTATGGGTGCATCCCTACTGGTCGCGGTAGGCTGCTTTAGGCCTGGCGTTTGCACTTTTAGGTTCACATTTGTGCTGGTGGTGGCGCTGCAGATCCGCAGGAAAATCTGTGCAGCACCCACACAGAGGAATGCAGACCCGCAGGCGGGTGCCATTAGTTCTAATGGCACACCGCCTGCACTGGAAGCCGCAACCGTACTGGGAACCGAGGTTCCCATGCGGGCTGTGTTTTTTCGGAAGAAGTGCAGGGACTTCTCTGCCTGTCCCGGGGCACGGGAGTCCATTCAAATGATTGGGCTCTTGTGCCCGCAGAAAACGCAGCCCGTACGGCCGCATATGTGTAATCTGGGGCTTAATAGCATTAGTGCTATGCAATAGTACTAAACTAGCATCTCTTAAAGTGCAACATGAAAACATGATGGGGGTTATAACAATTCTTCACTCTGTCCAAAGCTATAAAAAAAAAAAAAACTATTTGGGATGTACATACAATTTTTATCAGCTGGATAATGAAAGGTCAGGACCCAAAGAATCAGTTTTTCTGACAAATACAATCCACTAACCGGCAATGACTGGTCACAGTCCGTTTATGCACAATGTTTGCACTTTACACGTCATTACTCAATAAACCCATGTAGATTAGTACCGATGTGCAGCAGGGCTGAGGGAGCTCCACTTGAAGTGTATCCTCATTTTCCTGGCTGATATGATACTAAGCTGTGGTACAATCTGCTAAGTGGTAACTCCTGGTTGCAGTAGATGGCATTACACACAGCGTTTCCACAAATAACGTCATTACGCAGCAAGCCCATATAGATTAATACCGATGTGCAGCAGGACTGAAGGAGCTCCACTCTATTGACAAATATAACACCGAGTTTGGGCCAGGTCCGCTAAGTGGAAGTCCCTAGTTAACAGTAGGTTGCTTCTTGCAGTGTTTGCACTTTAAAAGCCATGACTCAATAAGCCCACACAGATCAGTATCAAGGTACAACAGGACTGAAGGAGCTCCACTTAGTCCCCAGTCACACTGGATGCAAATTATTATTTATTTATTTCAGGTATTTGTATAGCACTGTCAATTTACGCAGCGCTTTACATTAAATATATATATATATTGTACATTCACATCAGTCCCTAACCCTCAAGGAACGTACAATCTAAAGTCCCTAACTTACATTCATACATACACATACTAGGGACAATTTAGACAGGAGCCAATTAACCTGCCAGCATGACTTTTGGAGTTTGGGAGGAAACCGGAGTACTCAGAGGAAACCCACGCACTCACAGGGAGAACATGCAAACTCCAGGCAGGTGGTGCCGGGGTTGGGATTCGAACCAACAACCCTACTGCTGCCAGGTGGAAGTGCTAACCATTTAGCCACTGTGATGCATGTGACTTGCAAATCGCACCTTATTGACCACAATTAGAGCGGTCATATCGGTGCGCTTCCTACTTTTGGTGCGATTTACATAGACATGTCATGTCTTGCAAATCGCACCTGAAATCGGCAAATCACCTGACTTTGAAATCATGCGACTGTCAGTTGCACGATTTCAAAGTCGGGTTTGATGTGACCGGGGCGTTAAGAGTGTAACTTAAATTTCCTGACAAATAGAAAACAGAGTTCCAAAACAAGAAACAAAATTAATAGCTTTTATTGTCGATCATCTTCAGTAAATCTGCCATAGGAGAAATGGGGGCTGCCATTGCGGCCTCCTGTATATGCCAGCTGCCTTTCTAACACGCAGACCCACCAGTGCCAATAAGCTGGAAGGAGGCAGATAAAAATGGTGATTTACTAAAGGATTTGAGAATGCTGACACAACAAATTGTTTGACTATTCACTTTAATTATCCAATCATGTGCAGAGGAAATAAGTAAACAGGAATGATCTTTTGTCTTGAATAATTAAAGTGAATCTTCACTCTTATTGGTATTGGACTGAAGGTATTGAAACCAGGGATTTTCAACCTGAGAGTTTAGCTATGGAAGTCTCTATGTTTCTCTCAAGACGGGATGCCTTGATGTGTAAAGTGGCTAGTTTATGAATGTGCTGTCTACATTTTTTTAACAGGTAACGGTGGAAGGTATGTATAGACACAGCATTCCATGAGTCTACCGTTCACAAATGACTAAAAGAATCTGCGCATTCCCCAACAAGCACAGCAGGAACATTAGGCAACTGTACAAGCAGACCGTAGCTGGAGAAGTTAAAAATAGTATAATAAAACATATACACACTAATATATATATATATATATATATATATAAATTTAAAAAATAAAATCTAAATATGAGAATGTGTTTATACATTTTTTTTTTTATATTTTATCATATGTACTGGATAAGTAAAAAAAAAAAAACTGATACACACTACAACTAAATATATTAAAAATGTATATATTTAATATAAAATTATATATATAAAAAACACTTTTTATATGGATACATTCTAAATATTGATATATGTTGTATATATATTTGTCCTTCCCAACAGTATTTTGGTAGTTTGGCTAAGAACAGGCAACATAGTGCTATTATGCTTTAAGCTGAATATAATGAACATAAAACACTTTCACACTTCCAAGTCCACCCAGAAATGTAATGTTCACATCATCTTTTCCCCCAGAATAGAAATTAAAAAGTATTTTTTATGTTTCAGTTTAATAATCTGTCCACAACAGCCATGCAGGTTACTGCACAACTTCACAACAAAGAAAACTACTTGGAAATGTTGGCAGACATGTAGAATGCGCCGTACCCCCCAATAATTCGTACGAGATAACCCCCCCCCCATCCCAAACAGCAGGTCTGCACTTTGATAAATACAAGTCACTAGTTGCCGGTTGTAACCGATGCAATGTACACTGCCAATGCACTGTGTTATGATATGCAAATCCAGAGCATGCATAATGGAGGTTCTGCAGCAGCCAGCAGATTTCCTATAGAGCAGACTGCTCCCTGTATTGCCCATATGTTGTGTGACAGCACAGGGGTTATTGATGAGCTGGCCTGCACAGGAGTGATCTGATCCTGTTAGGTCCCCCCCGCCTGCAACAGACCCCCATTGGTGGCTCTTCTAAACAAGCTGCAATGATGAAATTCAGAAGGGAAAAAAAGGGGCAAATCCCAGCACATTCCCTATGCACATACCATGCATGCCTCTCAATCATACAATCAGCCTCCCAGCCTTCCACTATGTGTGCATGATCCAGCCTCTGCTCCTTCTGCTCCCCACCCACTATCCCTCTTACCTTCTCTGGCTTTCAGCAACACTGTGTTGGCCACAATGTTCTCAATCTCCATGATCATGAATCAGTGCAGTGGGGATCACACATCTCTGGCTGCACACCCCCCCTCCAGCTGATCCTCTTTATGCTTCCTTGACAGCCAGCAGCACCTGCCCTCTGCTTGCATAGATCCTGTGTATGGGCAGCCTCATCTCCAGCACATTGTAGAGCAGCAGGCAGCCCCTAGCATTGGGTGCACTGTGTGAGTGTGCTCTGCTGTGTGATCTGCTCTCTCCTCTCTGGGCTCCTTCCTTCCTGTTTTGCTCTCAGTGCTGCCTATAGTGAGGCGGGGACAAGGCTGACAGCCCTCCCAAAAGCAGAATGAACCTTCTTCTCCCTACACTCAGCTTCACCTTCCCACATTTGTCAATGGTGCATTCACACCACAGTCCAGGACAGTCCTCGGATGGCACTCTGCAGCCCCTTCTACCAATTATTTGTTTCACTTTTTTTTTTAATAATATTTTTATTTTCAAATTTTTTTCTATAATATATTTTTGTTTATAAATACAGATTATAAGAAGTTGCATTTATACATTATTTCTTTATTTCAGATACTTATATAGCGCCATCAATTTACGCAGCGCTTTACATATATATTGTAAGTTCGAAAGAGCAGGGCCCTCGATCCCCTCATGTTTTGCATTGTATTGGTATTGTTCTGTCACATGTTCTGTTCCCCTTTGTAATGTACAGCGCTGAGCGAACTATTGGCGCTTTATAAATACTGTATAATAATAATAATATTGTACATTCACATCAGTCCCTAACCCTCAAGGGGCGTACAATCTAAGGTCCCTAACTCACATTCATACATACACATACTAGGGACAATTTAGACAGGAGCCAGTTAACCTACCAGCAAGGGTGGACTGACAACTCATGGGGCTCCCGGGCGATAGGGGATCATGGGGCCCCTGTGTCCTTGCCCAAACTCAAAAAAGCCTATGAAAAAGGTACCAGGGGCATCTCATGGGGCCCCCTACTGACCCCGGGCCCTCGGGCAGTGCCCGAGTTTCCAAATGGTCAGTCCGCCCCTGCCTACCAGCATGTCTTTGGAGTGTGGGAGGAAACCGGAGTACCCGGAGGAAACCCACGCAGGCACAGGGAGAACATGCATACTCCAGGCAGGTGGTGCCGTGGTTGGGATTCAAACCAATGACCCTAGTACTGCCAGGCAGAGCTGCTAACCACTTAGCCACTGTGCTGCTCGGTATTAACATACAAATAACACAAAAATCATAATATCCAGAATACCTCTTAGCCCTAGTTCAAATATATACGGCCGTGCGGGACGCGTTTTGTGTGGGCACGAGAGCCCATTCATTTGAATGGACTCCTGTGCCCTGTGACACACAGGGAATAAGTCCCTGCACTTCTTCTGAAAACGCAGCCCGCACAAGAATCTCGGCTCCCAGTACGGTTGCGTTTTCCATTTCACATTTACCCCTGGTGCACATTAATTCGGCCGTGTTTTGCGTGGACACGAAAGCTCATTCATTTGAACGGACTCCTGTGCCCCATGACACGCAGGGAAGAAGTCCCTGAACTTCTTTTGAAAACTGGAACCTCGCTACGGTTGCGTTTTCCAGTGCGGGTGGCGTGCCATTAGAACTAATGGCACCCACCCACGGGTCCGCATTTCTCTGTGCGGGTGCTGCGGCTGCACAGATTTTCATGCGAATCCGCAGCGGCACCACCCGCACAGATGTGAAACGCATTACTGTTCAAATCATATGCTATTCTTTTGCAGTGCGATTTGAGCTATTCATTTTGTATGGCTCAAATCGCACCCGCAGGAAAAGTGCAGGACCCTTTTTTTCACACTGGGATCGGATCGCATGGGTGTGCACACCGATGCGTTCCGATTCAGCCAATCGCACTGCCTTTTGAGCACCGTTTTCGGGGCATCTTTAGCTTAACATTGACACCCGATTGTGATGTGATGCAGGATTTTTTCTGCAACTCCCGCACCGCATAAGGCTAGGTTCACATCTGTGCAGGTGGTGCGGCTGCGGATCCGCACAAAAATCCGTGCAGCCGCACCACCCACACAGACCCACGGGTGGCTGCCATTTGTTCTAATGGCACGCCGCCCGCACTGGAAAACAGAACCGTAGTGAGGTTCCCCTGCGGGCTGCATTTCAGAAGAAGTGCAGGAACTTCTTCCCTGTGTGTAATGTGGCACAGGAGTCCATTCAAATGAATGAGCTCTCATGTCCACGCAAAACACGGCCGCATATATGTGCACCAGGGGTATATTTGAACTGGCCCAGCTGCATTCACACCTGCGTGTTTCCTAAACGCAGGTAAATGTGCGTTTTGCCATGTGGTTCAGGAACACACTGCAACCACACACCAGGCCCATGCACACTAGTCGCCTGAAAAAATGCCATAAAATCTAGAAGAACAAAAGTGGCAGAAAAACGCTCATAAAGGCTCGTACTGCACACGTTTATGAGCGTTTCTGTGCGTTTGCATTTATAAGCAATTTTTTTCTAAAACATTCCCCTCATTTTTCACTATAATAAACTGTTGGCGCTATATAAATCCTGTATAATAATAATAATCAACACTTGAAAATGCCATGTTTATGTTTGTCAAGCATTTTTTCTGCCTGAAAGATCCTTTTATAAACACGCTTGTGATGCGTTTTTTTTCAGCCTGTAAATGTTCCTCTTCAGATATCCCTGTAAGCCAAAATGTCCATGGTCACATAGGCGAACATGGGGGGGGGATTTACTAAAAACTGGAGCACTCAGAATCTGGGCAGCTGTGCATGGTAGTCAACCAGCTTCTAATGCAGGCCATACATGGGTTGAATACTGAACGATTTTTCGTCCGAAAAACTAAAACGTTGTTCGCTCGGTAATCCGATGGTGCCATCAATGATTTCGGAAATTGGCCGACCAAGTCATAAAGTTCACCCCATATAACAGGGGAAACTTCTGTTCCTTCCAGGTCATAGCTCATGCGCATATTCTTTTCGGAAAAACGATCGTATGATTTGACCATCATTGAGTCAAAAATCGGTAGTTTTTCACAAATTTTCCAACATGCCCGATCACCGAAAAGGGGAGGAACCACAAAAATCGGCCTGTGCCATTGACCCACTAATAGAGCGAAAATTGGCCGATTATTCTTAGGTTCGATTTTTAGACGAGAAAAAAAAAAAAATCGGTCGAATTTTGACCCGTAAGCTATGACAATAAAACCTGGAATTTGACTGGTTTCTATGCAGAGCTGCACCAGATTTACACTCTCCAGTTTTAGAAACTAATCCCCATATAGTTGCTTCTACAGGCTGAAAGAAAAAAAAACAAAAAAAAAGCCTATTTAAGCAACATTTTTTATGCCCAGTGTGCATGAGGCCTATAATTGTTAATTGCACCCCAAGCACAGGTGGTAGACGCTCGTTTTGGCGTGCATTTCGTCAAATGCAGTAAAAATGCACCAAAACACGCGGCAAAAACAACACTATGCTTCACTCAAATAGTTTTGGAGCTTCTTTGGCACATTAACACGTGAAAAACTCACAAAAAAGTGAGCAGGAATACACGTGAGAATGGGGCCTAACACGTAAGGAAAACACCTATAATCACATACAATAAAACAAGCAGAATCCCCAGCAAAAAAACAAACAAAAAAAAAGCAAAAACAAAGAAAATCTCTTTTAGACTGAGTTCACACTGGTGTGCTCTTTCCCTGCTAAAACGCATCTCTCCATCACAACAAAAGTGCTGCGTTTGCTTTTTGTCCGTTTTGCAGTTCTTTTCGCAGTTCATTTTGTGCTTTTCTACACTCTTTTGACGCGTTTTTAAAGCGTTTTGTTCAGGTCTTTATTTTTTTTTTATTTTTTATTAGTGGAATTTTTTTGTTGCTGCGCAGAAAAAAAATGCAAAACGACGCAGCAAAAAAGCACTACCATGCAGTTTCTCTATCAAATGCTATTGTAGCAAAAACGCTGCTTTTTGCTTTAAAAAACTGTAGTGTGTTTTTGGTGCATTTTTTGAGTTACATGTCAATTTTTTTTTAGATGGCCAGGGATGAAAGCAAAGGCAAAATACATCTAAAATACAAATGTGTTTTATTGCAATGCATTACAAATGCAATATGCTTTTTTAAAACACATACTATGTTTTCAAACACACCGGTGTGAACGGGCCCTTAACCTATACGCTTTGTAAACATTGCCAGTTGGACTCCGTTTATCAGTAAGGCAGAATCAAACAAGGTTCCCACCAGTGTGCTGCAGTTCAGATGCAGCACAGTTGTACCTGTGGTTTTCTTGCATATTACCCACGGTTTTAGCTGCAGTCCTATAGACTTCTATTAAGTTGAATGTTTTTGAAGTATTTTTTTAAAAGCGCACCATAAGTCCTACATGCTGCATCTTTGGTGTGCTTCCTGAAAATGCAGCAAAAACGTGCAACCTAATAGAAGTCTATAGCAGTGATGGCGAATCTATGGCACGTGTGCCGGAGATGGCACGCAGAGCCATTTCAGTGGGCACTCCAAGAAGATGAGCGCACAAGGACCACACTGCACCCCCCATCGAACTACATCTCCCACATGTCTCTGGGGCCAGGGTGGGCGTGGATGAGAGGAAGCGGCTCCCACATGGTTCTGGTGCCAGCGGCGACGTATCAAGATGGGCGTGGATTAGAGGAAGCGGCTCCCACATGGCTCTGGCACCACGGGTGACGTATCCAGGGATGGTTGTGGATAAGAGGAAGCGGCTCCCACATTGCTTCGGTGCCAGAGGCAACATTTTCAGCTTGGATGGGAATGAACTGCCGGGTTGGAAGCTACACCGACACTGCCGGAGGTGAGATTAACTGCTTGCCAACCGTGCTATAACCGAAAGACGGCTACAGCGCGGTTGTCTAGTTCTGGGAGGGCATCCATGGGCATCCTCCCAGAACATGCCCACTGCACATCCCCAGTGGAGCGCACCCGGCGCTGTCAGTGATGAGGTAAAAGGCCAATCACAGTGGCCTTTTACCATGTGAATAGCTGTGTCATTGAACCCCAATGTAAATACAGTTGCCGGTTATTGGTTGCACTTTCTTCATGCTGTCATCAATGCCCAGCAGTGCCGCCCAACAGTGTCATTTGTCAGTGCTGCCCAGCAGTGCCGTCTGTCAGTGCTGCCCAGCAGTGCCGCCAGTCAGTGCCTCCAGTTGGTGCTATCAGTCAGTGCTCCTTATTAGTGTCCATCATTCCTGCATATCAGTGCAGCATCATCAGTGCCTCCTCATCAATGCCCACCAGTGCCGCCTCACTAGTGCTACCTATCAGTGCCACCTTATCAGTGCAGCCTCATCAACACACATCAGTGAAGGAGAAAAAGTACCTGTTTGCTAAATTTTATAATAGAAACAAAGAAAACCTTTTTTTTAAATTATTTTTTGCTCTTTTTTCATTTATAGCACAAAAATAAAACACCCAGTGGTGATTAAATATCACCAAAAGTAAGCTCTATTTGTGGGAAAAAAATTATAAAAATTTCATATGGGTACAATGTTCCGTGCAATTGTCATTCAAAGTGCAACAGTGCTGAAAGCTGAAAATTGGCCTGGGCAAGAAGGATATAGAAGTGCCCGGTAGGCAAGTGGTTAATTGCAGTGTTGGCACATTGAAATCAGTAAATTGGTTTTGTGTTGCAGTTTGGGCACTCGGGCTCAAAAAGGTTCGCCATCACTGGTCTATAGGATCGCGGCTAAATCCACAAGTAAAACAAACAAAAAGTACGGGTATATTCATGCTGCAGCTAAACTGTAGTGCAGGCAGCAGTTTGAACCCGGCCTAAACGTTTTGCATGCTGCATCTTTGGTCCTGTGTTAAAAAAGCATACTAACAATTCATCTCCTATTGAAAATCAATAGGAACACATCGAAAAAACACCATGGTGTCTTTTTGGTGAGTCTTTTGAGATACTTGCCATTTTTTTTTCAGGTGACCAGGGATGAAAATGCATCTAAAATGCATTTGCTCTTTAACGCAACACATTAGCCTGTGTTCACACTGGTGCACTTGAAACAGTGGCATGCAATTTGGAAAAAAAACATATCAAATTTTTAGCCCCTTGGCGCTGGCGCCTCCCGGCCCTTTAAGTGATTTGTGATGCTGGGAGGTTGGGAGGGGTTTAGGGTCATGCGACCGCCATGCTTGGCTGTCACATCGGTCACATGATCAAACAGCTCCCAATTGCAAGTAGCGATTGAGACCTTTCCGGGAGCCGCCGGTAAATGTGTTGAGAGCGAGAAGTGCACGCGCTCTCGGCACATGTTTGTTTACATTGGGTACGCAAATATGTGGCCTCTCAGTGTCAAGGCCCAGCCTCCAAAAGAGGCCACATATTTGCGTACCAACTGCAATTCCATCCATAAATCAACTGTATCAAGTATGGACAAGAGCACAGGTCTCCTTTTGTACTCTCAAGTGATCACAAGTGATGAGAAACTGGAATCTCCAAGGGTGTGAAAATACACGACTGATTGACCCTGTAAAGTCAATGTTTTTCTGCTGCAACCAGTCAACTTCGGACAGTTGAAACCTTCACGATCTGTCACTCATGGCTTGGCCAAAATTATTGTTCCATACATGTGAATTTCTATCAATTCATATATACAGTCATGGCCCAAAATTTTGGCACCCCTGCATCTGTCAGATAATACACCACTTCACCTAGAAAATTATTGCAATTACAAATGTTTATTTCTTTTGTTTGTATTGGTATGACACAAAAAATAAGTGGTGAAACAAAAAGCCAAATCTGACACATTCCACGCAAAAACCCCTAAAATGGACTGGACAAAATTATTGGCACCCTCAGTTTAATATTTGGTATCGCACCCCTTGGAAAAAATAACTGAAATCAATCGCTTCCTGTGACCATCAATGAGTTTTAAACCTCTCAACTGGAGTTTTAGACCATTCATCTTTTGCCAGCTGCTCCAGGTCTCTCAAATTGAAAGACTTCCTTTTCCCAACTGCTGTTTTGAGATCTCTCCACAGGTGATCTCAAATGGATTGAGATCTGGACTCATTGCTGGCCAGTTCAGTACTCTCCAGCGCTTTGTCTGAAACCATTTCTGGGTGCTTTGGGTCATTGTCCTGCTGTAAGACCCATGACCTCTGACAGAGACCCAACTTTCTGACACTGGGCCCTATATTGTGCCCCAGAATTCTTTGGTCGTCTTCAAATTTCATAATGCTATGAACACGGTCAGGATATCCAGTGCCTGAAGCAGCAAAGCAGCCCTAAAACATAAAACGATGAGCTTTACCAAAAAGCTGTAATTTTGTATCATCATTCCACAGCACATTCTCCCAAAAGGATTTTGGCTTCCTCAGGTAAGTTTTGGCAAACTCCAATCTGGCTTTTTTATGTTTCTGTGTCAGCAGTGGGGTCCTCCTGGGTCTCCTACCATAGAGTCCCTTTTCATTCAGACTGGGACATATAGTGCATGTTAACACAGTTGTACTCTGTGCCTGAAGGTAGGCTTGAATTTGTTTGGAAGTTGATCGAGGTTCTTTATCCACCATTCAAACAATCCTTTGACCAAGTCTCTCTTTCGTCCATGTCCAGGGAGATTAGCTACAGTGCCATGGGCTGTACACTTCTTGACAATGTTGCGCAGTGGACACAGGAATGTTAACCCCTTTGTGCCTAAGGGTAAAACAAATCTTAACTTCTAAGCACAATTTTGCAACTTTGACACGTGTTAGCAAAACCCATACATAGCATCACAACTACTTTGTGCATCCAGGTGGATTACACCTTGTTTTTTTTTCCAGGACAAATTGGGCTTTAATTTGGTGGTAAATGGTAATGGTTATCTCCAGATTTATTTTTTTTTATTACCAAAGGAAAACTGGCTCAAAATAGTAAAAAAAAATAATTAGCTGTATTTTTCTTGCTACTACCATAACCTACCACCAAAGAAAAATCCCAAATAATTTCTCCTGCTCCTGATGATCACAGCGATACCACATGTATGTATGTGTATGTTAGTTGTCGTATGTACCCGTAGTACTGCCAAGAAAGAATAGTGCGCAGTTTGCTTTTTTTTATCCTACTACTAGCTGATACTGATACTTATTTAAAGTGATTCTAAAGGTTCATTTTTATTTTGTAAATAACAAACATGTTATACTTACCTAAGGTATGCAGTGGTTTTGAACTGAGCAGCCTGGATCCTCCTCTTCTCGGGTCCCCCGCAGGCTCTCATGGCTCCTCCTGTCTGTCTGGTGCCTCCACAGCAAGCAGCTGTGTCCATTCATACACGGAGCAGTGGCTTGGCCCCACGGAGCTGCTGCACCCTGAAGGTTTTTTTACCTTCTTGCATAGAATACATGAAGGTAAAAAACCTTCAACCTTTACAACCACTTTAAAAATTAAAAAAAAAATACTGACCAAAAAAAGAAAAACTGATCCTTGACCTTGACCCAAACACTAACCCTGGCACAGACCTAGAACAAACCTTGATCTGGGTATTTTTGTTTATTTTGTTATTATTATTTTTATTTATTACACTTTTTTTTCTCTCTGAAAGGACAGAGAGAGATACAATGTATCTCTCTCCTCCATTCAGAGAGAGAAAACAAGCTGGGCAAGCTCCACAGTGACTGATCACTGTGATAGCCAATCAGAGGTTATTACAGTGATCAGGTGACCTGGAATGGGACGTTCCAGGTCCCGACCATTAGAACGGGACCTGGGTCTCCAGTCTTTGTGCTGGGAGCGCAAATCAGCTGAAAAAAGGCCAGTTCTGTGAGGCCGTTAATTTGCGTGCGGTCAGCGTCAAGGGGTTAAGATCTATTAATTGATACAGGTGAGTTTAATTACAAAATACAGGAGCATCACAAACTTGGAATGCAATTAATTCTTACAATTTTGAGAAGGTGCCAATAATTTTGTCAAATCCATTTTTAGGGTTTTGCGTGGAATGTGTCAGATTTGGCTTTTTGTTTTTCCACTATTTTATGTCATACCAATACAAACAAAAGAAATAAACATGAGAATCCCTAAACATTTGTAATTGCAACAGGTTTCTGGGCCAAGTGGTGCATTATGTGACAGAAATGCAGGGGTACCAATATTTGTGACCATAACTGTAAATCAATCATATCAAGCCAATCAGAGGAAAGCACAGGTCTCCTTTTGTAGTGGTGAAAAGCAGAGTGCAAAAATACGCCATTGTTCGGGCCTGCTCAGTCAAATTTTTTTCTGCTGCAACCGGTCAGCTTAAGTCAGTTGAAGCTGTCACTATCTGTTACTGATCAATGGTCCATACACATGTAACCCAAGTTTCGATCAGTTCTGAACATAAGTCAATCGGGTGGAAGATCAGGTCTCCTTTAGTACTAAATGTAAATAAAAGTGCAGCGCTTATAATTAACAAATAATAATATAAAACTGTGCAATCTCATATGCAAACCAATAAAATACAAACAAAAAGTCCCATGAAAAGTCCACCATAAAAAGTGCAGATCCAATGCCGTCCTCACGAAGAAGAGAAAAGGAATCTTCCAAATCAATGTGAAGCAAACTGAAAAAGCTAAACACTTCCACCAAAGGTATCACTAAATGTGAATAGAAACACCAGGGACTGTCATAATGTAAGTATAAAACCTCACAATGTATTAAAAATTAAAACTACTCACAAGAATGTATAATAGCCAAATTGTAAAGTCTTCACAGTAGGTTTCCTCCTCCGTTCGTGTCGTGCACAACTCCACTTCCAGGTCTCAATCAGCATAACGACGTCACATCCCGTGGCCTCCGACGCGTTTCATCAGAGCTCACATCAGGAGGAGTGGCCTTTAGAGCTACTGAGCAATCGGAAATGATGGACCACAGGAATTGGTTCGGGCGCCTAAAACATTTGTAGAGTTAGGGGTACTGTGACATGGATCTGTGGCTTACGTATATATTTGCAAATGTATGCTAACTAAACCCCTGTTTTTTAATGCTGTGAGACAGATTAATTTGGTTGTTGGTAAGCTGGCTGGCAAGTTGAGCTGGGAACTTTCTTTTCTTTTTTTTGACATGTGTTGCCTGTCCATGTGTTCCTTGCTGTAAAAGCCAGTTAAAGACTGGGGCAGTGGCCATTTTTTGTACAAACTACTCACAAGAGTGTATAATAGCCAAATCATACAGTCTTCACAGTATGTTTCCTCCTCCGCTCATGTCGTGCACAACTCCACTTCCAGGTCTCGATCAGCGTAACGAAGTCACATCCCGTGGCCCCCTCCAACGCGTTTTGTCAGAGCTGACATCAGGGGGAGTGGCCTTTAGAGCTACTGAGCAATCAGAAACTATGGACCACGGGAATTGCTTCGGGCACCTAAAAGTGGCATCAATCGACCCTGTATGATAATTTTTTTTTTTCTGTCACAACTGATCTCACCTAATTTTATCATTGTTCAGTTTAATCGTGCCGAGTATGCCCGCTATAAGGCCTCATGGACACCGATTCTCCTGTGCATCAGCATTTACCAGCACATGCATGCATGGTGTATGTCTTGTGTTCCACAATGATGAATGAATCCCCCATTCTTGGCTACTGTATTCTGTCTAGACATGTCCAGAACAAAAAAATGTGTTTAGTTTTATATCAATTCTTTAAAGCAGAACTTCACTCTCTCTCAATCAACACTGACTACTTTTTATTCTTTATCCTGCTAGCATTGGTAAATGGATAGGAAAGTATATCATATTTATTTGTTTTAAGCTTTTTTAACATTTTTTTCAGTTACTGCCTGGTTTCCATGCCTAAGCAAATGATGTCATACATCCCAGCAGTCTCCAGGAGGGGAGGGAGGATTCTCAGCTCAGCCTATACCTGAGATAAAGGTAGATGGATTCCAGGAAGTAACTGCTACATGAATCATTACATAACAACAATAAATTAAATAGCATCTTTGGTTTGCGGTGCTCAGATGCAGTGCAGTTCCACTTTACGTTACTAATTTTGTTTCATTGCATTCATAACCAAGTTAATTTCATTTAGTTCAGTTTCTTTTCGTTTATTAATTTTGACTGGTTTCATGTTTTTTCAAAGGATTCAAAGTATTCGAATCAAATTTGAATTGAGAATATCAAATCAATCCAAATTCATTGTGAAGAACTGTTTCTATTCTATTCGAAATTAAACTTTTGGTTATTTTCAATTTTAATGTATTCAGTGTTATACTATTCTATTTTTCTATTCTGTTTAGTTCTGTTTTATTCTTTTCTTTTTTATTCTATTCTGTTTTATTCAATGCTTTTCTTTACAAAATTTTATTTTCTAAAAATGACTATATTCTTTCTATTTTATTCTATTCAAATGTATTCTATTTTTTTCTATTCTATTCCTTTATTTTCTATTCCATTCTATTCTGTTTTATTCTATTCTTTTTACAGGGCCGCCATCAGATGGGGACAGCCCATACATACAGTATGTAGGGGGCTCAAGCGTCCCAAGAAGCCCGGGTGGTGGGCTGCAACCAACGGGTTTCAGCCACTGTGGGGGGCCGACCACTTTCTGGTTCCTCTAGTTTTGACTGCCATATGCACACAGACACAGCAGACAGCCCACCTGAGTTCTCAGCTAGAGAAACAGAAGCCATGTCAGGGAGGCTGGAGGAGAAAATCAGTTGACTAACTGAGGGGCAAATACTGTGAAGGGGGAGGAGCTCTCCATTGTTTAAGGAGACCAGCTAAGCAGTAAGTACCCAGGATGATCTTCATTTTTATTTCTGTTGACTGCTGATGGGAAAAATTTAAGAAGTGGATTTATCTGTTCCTGCCCCCAATTCTTCCATTGCACAATGCCTGCCCCATACCTCCATCACTGTACTATGTTTTCTGCGGTAACACTGGCATTGTTTTATCCTCTTAGTCCTCTCCAAAAATGTAGCAGAAATTTGTTCAAGCACAGCTTGCTTTGCAGCTCCCCAAATCCCTTGGAAATAATGAAGTCTCACCATCAAAAGACTTTTAGGAAGAAAATGAAATCTTTGCAGGTGATGTTTGGGGCAGCCATGAAGAGGGGGAGGTGGGATAGGAGAGATAGAGCAATAAAGCAGGTTGGGGGGGGGAGGTGTTATACAGATGATGGCGGTATAGATGGGCAGAGATCTGGGAACAGAGCCAATGTCACCTGGAGGAACACTGTTCTCTAGGCAGGCAAAGGAGACCTGGAAAATGTTCTCCTACCTCCACTGAACTTACCATGTATACAAGTACAAGGGTGTGCAAATCATATTGCCCAATGCTCATTGTCACGGATCCCCCACGCCCACAGCGACTAGCTAGTCATGCAGTTCCAGGCACTGGGCATGTAGTTCTTTTTTTACCTTTAGCCCTGTATTTAGTTTATATTTCAAATTTGTGAATGTGATTCGAATTTCTTCATTTAGTTTTGTTATTTTGGATTTGTTTAAATTCATTACTATTGTAATTCGGATACATCCAAATCTCTGAATAACGAAAATTTTGTATGAATTTCGATTCGGAACGAAGAGAACAGCACGTCTAATTCTGACAGCCACTAGTACTAGCTATCAGCATAGTCGAATACTGCATACGCAGCTCAGGTTACATGCTGGAGATTGCTGCGAGGTAGGCAGGTAGGTAGGTGCATAGTTGGCTCCTTTCACAATTCTGAGCTTTTGAAGTGTCCCATTGACTTACAATGGAGGCTTTTTGGTGTGCTTTTGAAAAACTTCACCAAAGATGCAACATGCATCACTTTTCAAATAACAGCACACCTGCAGTGTGCTCAGCTATATAGGATTTAATGGGGAATAGTTTTCATGCGCTTTTGTCGCCCTAAAAAAGTGCGGCAAAAGTGCAACAGTGTGAAAGAAGCCTAATTGCAGAAGAGACATTGGGGGAATTTATCACAACTGAAGCAGACAGAATCCGGAACAGATGGGCATGGCAACCAATCAGCTTCTATCTTCAGCTGGTTCTGGAACAGATGAGCATGGCAACCAATCAGCTTCTATCTTCAGCTGGTTCTGGAACAGATGAGCATGGCAACCAATCAGCTTCTATCTTCAGCTGGTTCTGGAACAGATGAGCATGGCAACCAATCAGCTTCTATCTTCAGCTGGTTCTGGAACAGATGGGCATGGCAACCGATCCGCTTCTATCTTCAGCTGGTTTTGGAACAGGTGGGCATGGCAACCAATCGGCTACTATCTTCAGCTGGTTCTGGAACAGGTGGGCATGGCAACCAATCAGCTTCTATCTTCATCTGGTTCTGGAACAGGTGGGCATGGCAACCAATCAGCTTCTATCTTCAGCTGGTTTTGGAACAGGTGGGCATGGCAACCAATCGGCTACTATCTTCAGCTGGTTCTGGAACAGGTGGGCATGGCAACCAATCAGCTTCTATCTTCATCTGGTTCTGGAACAGGTGGGCATGGCAACCAATCAGCTTCTATCTTCAGCTGGTTCAGTTAAACTTTGAAATGAAAGCTGATTGGTTGCCAAGCACATGGGCTCCTGTTTTGAAAAACTCCCCTTCTGCGATAATAGCCCGACTACTTGCGTTCTGTCATAATGAAGACTTCAGTTCCATTTACCAGTGTTAATAACAAGTTATAGGTGTCACTTAACCACTTGCCCTTCATAGGATTTACCCCTCTTCCTGACCAGGCCATTTTTGCGATACAGCACTGTGTTACTTTAACTGACAATTGCACGGTCATGCAACGCTGCACCCAAGTTAAATGTATGTCCTTTTTTCCCACAAATGGAGTTTTGTTTTGGTGGTATTTGATCACCTCTGCGTTTTTAATTTTTAGCGCTATAAACAAATAAAGACCAGCAATCTAAAAAAAAACCTGTATTTTTTTACTTTTTGCTATAAAACATGTCCAGTAATAAAATTTAAAAAATCGAATTTAATCATAAATTTAGGCCAAAATGTAATCTGCTACAGAGGGCTGCTGTTAGAAACCACGGGGCCCCACACAGCCAACCTGGCAGGGCCCCTCCTTCCAAAAAGAAATAACACAGGTCTGCGACTAAAAATCTGTTTGATTATTTTCATCTAATTTCATGTATTTTGGTGTGGTGAAAACAAATAAAATATTGAAAAAACTAGAGATCATGATTTGCCACAAAATGCAAAATTGTCTTCAAATTTTTACATTTTTGGTATTTTGTTTATATTATGGTTTTTTTAACCAAATTTAAAGTCCAAATTACTATTAATTAATTCACATAAGTGCATGTAAGATATAAAATTCCAAAAAAACCTTAAAGGGGTTGTCCGAGTTATGTAAAAAAAATATAGCACTGTAAATCTGATGGTCAGCAATATATACATAAGCTAATCAAGTTTTAGGGAAAAAAAATTCTATTTCCTCATTTCCCTAGTTCTCTTCTGGCCCTTTGTTGTTATTTGCAGGTAAACAATATCTGCCCCTCCCCCCCCCCCCCCCTGCAAAGGGGGTGAATACAAGTGCTGCCCTGAGTGACATGTCTGACTACTGGGATACTCAGCAGCATGTTGTATGTGCAAGCATCAGCCCTGAGTCTGTGCTTCTAATGGTAGAAAGGGTTATTCTTGGTGGTTTTTACGCTTCCATACCTGTAGGTCATTCCGTACACTTGAAGTAAACCTATGAGAACTTGGAATTGGTTCTTCGTAAACTTAAATATGAAGACCATGGTTGGCAAGTGTGTGGGGACTTGAAGGTCTTGTGCATGCTGCTCGGGCAACAAGCTGTGTATACCAAATACCCTTGTTTTCTGTGTCTATGGGACAGTCGAGACTGACAAAATCACTGGACCAAGAAAAGTTGGCAGCCGAGGGTGCAAACAGTCGGTCACAAAAATGTCCTCCGAGAAACTTTGGTACCTTCCCATAAAGTTCTTCTACCACCTCTCCACATAAAATTGGGATTGATGAAGCAATTCGTAAAATCACTTCCAAGAGATGGAGAATGCTTCAAATACTTGGTCACCAAGTTTCCAGGCCTGTCTGAGGCAAAATTGAAGGAAGGTGTGTTCGTCGGACCAGACATTAGAAGGCTTGTAGTTGATCAAGAGTTTGTTAATACCATGACGGATCCTCAAAAAGAAGGGTGGATTGCATTTAAAGACGTCGTACAGAAATTTTTAGGCAATAACAAAGATCCTCACTACAAAAAGATCGTCGGACGAATGCTAAAAGCATTTCAAGCTTTAGGTTGCCTGATGAGTTTGAAAGTGCATTTCCTCTAGTCCCACCTTGACTACTTTCCTGAATATGTGGGAGCTGTGAGTGAGGAACAAGGTGAACGATTCCACCAAGACATTAAAGAGATGGAAAGGAGATACCAGAGAAAATGGAGCATTACAATGATGGCAGACTACTGTTGGATGCTTCAGAGAGACATTCCAGATGCTACTCACAAGTGTAACTGCACCAAGAGGAGCCTCACAGGGAAGAAGAATCGAGTTTAGTATGTGTAGGTGAGCTCATTTCAGTTCAAAAAAGGATTTTCATGAATAAATTGTAATAAAACTTTAATTTTATAAGTCTATTTCCATTTATTTTGAGGTATTGCCTTATTTAACATAGTTACCTAAATTGTCAGGAAACGATGTCCTTTGACAAAATGGAGGTCAGTTTCGGATTCATCGCACTAAAAAACAAAGATTATGTGGAATAACCAAAACTGCTCTTGAAAAAATTTTTTTTGCAAACTATTATAATAGTTTACTATGCTTCAGTTATGAATGAACAGTGATTGGTACCGATCACTCATCGTGTTCATTTGGGAAAGGAAGGGGCTGGCAAATGTGATGTATTTACCGGACCTTTCCCCCACTCTCCATCCTGAAACTGTGTGCTTGCAGCAGCTGAAAGGAAAGGAGGGAAGCCGGCAGTACTGTGGGGGGGGAGCACACAAAGGGGGCCTGGGCAGCAGGGGGGCCATTACTGGAACCGATTCCCTGTAGGGCTCTCTGTGTAGCAGCTGAAAGGAGAGGAGGGAGCTGGCAGCATTGTGGGCGTGAGCACATAAAGGGGGCCTGGGCAGCAGGGGGGCAATTACTGGAAACGATCCCCCGCATGGCTCTCTCTGCAACAGCTGAAAGCCAGCGGGAGGGAGAGGAGAAGCTGGCTTTCAGCTGCTGCAGAGAGTCATACAGCAATTGCCCCCTCCCACCATACCAATCACCCTCCCTGCCTACATCCAATTCACCCAGCTGCCTGGGCCCTGTAAATGAGGACTGGTGGTACCCACTTATCCACGGCCCTGCTGATACATGTATTTTCTAAAAAATCCCAATACGTGTAAATTAATTGGTTTCCGTGAAAGTTATAATGGCGGTATATATACTGTAATTTTTTCTTTATACTAGTAATGGTGGCGATCAGCGACTTATAGCAGGACTGCGGCGGGCATTCTGACACTGGGGGAGAACTGACTAACTGCCACTGACATCCCAATGACACAAATACAGTGATCAGTGCTAGTAAAAAGCACTGACACTGTACTAATGACACTGGGCAGGAAGGGGTTAACATCTGGGGTGAGCAAAGGGTTAACTGTGTGCTGTTTTACTATGTGTGCTGTGTGTGTTTTACTAGGGAAACATACTGCTTTGTATTGCTCTGTTATACAGGCCAACATGCTGCTTTGTATTGCTCTGCTATATAGAGCAATACAAATCAGCTGTTGGTGCTGACAGAGGAGAGATCCGTATTGTTTACACACAGACCTCTCCCCTGTCAGCATTCCTCGGTGATCGATGGGTGCCGGTGGGGAATCTCAGGCCAGAACCCAGTGATAGACAGCTGTAGCCACCAATAGTGGCATAGGTAGGGGCGGCATGCGCCCCCTACCCGGAAATGCAAAATCACATATATATATATATATATATATATATATATATATATATGTATATGTGATTTTGCGCAGCCCTGCCGCCCTGTAGCAATAGTTTTGCTATAGGGCGGTGGGAAACTGGTTAAATGCCTTGTTCACATGGAAATCTGAGGGTTCGGTAAAAACAGGCAGTTGAGCTGAAGCTTACCATCTCCTAAGCATGTAGAATGCAGCTACACACTTGCACACAAAAACAGTGGGCATTACCACCCCCAAACATGGCCGATTCAAGTCAATGGGTCCACAGTGCAACCGAAGCACAGTAGTGCTGGCTTTCTAGGCTTAAAATAGGCTGTGAGGAGGCGACATACCAGCCCTCAGCCGTCTGTCTACCACCCTCTGAAAAGGGATCTAGAGGAGTGGCAAGGCCTGCTGTCTGTGTGAATGAGCCCTAAGGACACACACCTGCACCCACAGGGATGTCAAATGTCTGTGCAGCAGCTGTGTCCCAATTGACATCAATGGAACTCTGGCTGGACGTGGATGCATGGAACAACTGTGCATCCCCATGCAAGTAAACAGGGCCCTCACACAGGTATGCACTTCAGTAACCCCCATGTGAATGAGGCCTAAAAGTGATATGTGACAGTTTCTATTACTGTCTGATAGTGTGCGCTAAAATAATCAAGTGCTTGCACCAATGTTCTGGGGTAAAATCATGGTAAAATGTACACCATTACCACAATGGAGGAAACCTTGTCATACCTCCCATCTTTTTGAGATGGGAACCAGGGACACCTGTTAGCAAATGTATGTAGGCACAGGACACACCCCCTGCCACGCCCTCTTAACCACTTGCCCTCAAAAAGATTTACCCCCCGACCAGGCCATTTTTTTAGATATACGGCATTGCATTACTATAACTGCCAATTGTGCGGTCATACAACGCTGTATTCAAAATTTAGACTTGTTTCCCCCACAAAATGAGCTTTCTTTTAGTGTTATTTGATCATCTCTGCGATTTTTATTTTTTGCGCTATAAACAACCCCCCCGAAAATGTAACATTATTTTCTACTTCTGGTTATACAAAATACCCAGTAAATTCAAAGTTAATCATGGGAGGGGAGAGGAGGGAGGACCCACAATGGATGAGCCATAGGAAGCCTATGGGTGACATCACCGACAATTCTGAAAAAAGAAAAACAATATTTTTTACTTTTTGCTATAAAACATATCCAATAAAAAAAATTAATAACAATCAAATTTTGTCATAAATTTAGGCCAAAATGTATTCTGCTACATGTCTTTGCTAAAAAAAAATTAATTGGTTTACAAGAAAGTTAAAGCAAGCGTCTACAAATGGCGGTATATATACTGGAATTTTTTTTTTTTTTATACTAGTAATGGAGGTGATCAGCGACTTATAGCGGGACTGCGCCGGGCATTCTGACACTGGGGGGGAACTGACTAACTGCCACTGACATCCCAATAACACCAATACAGTGATCATTGCTGATAAAAAGCACCAACACTGTACTAATGACACTGGGCAGGAAGGGGTTGACATGTGTTATGATGAAAATGTTAACTGTGTGCTGTGTGTGTTTTACTATGGAGATATGCTGCTTTGTATCTCTGTGCTGTGCGCAGAGATACAAAGCAACATGTCCTTGCTGACAGGAGAGAGACCTGTGTTGTTTACATACAGGTCTCTCCCCTGTCAGCTTTACCTGACGATCGCCGAGTGCTGGCCGGGACCCAGTGACTGACATCCCCAGCCGCCAATAGCGGCGTGGGTAGGGTGGTGCGCGTGCCCCCTACCTGGAAATGCAAATCATGTGTATATATATATACGTGACTTTGTGTAATTGTGCTGCCCTGTACCAGTACCTCTGCTATAGGGTGGCCGGCAAGTGGTTCTAAAGGCTGAAGGTTTTTTTCTTTTTTTTAAATCCTTTATTTATGAAAGCTGAACAGCAAGTGACAGTCACCACAAACAAACAAGTGTAACAGACACATACATGCCAGATGTGACCATAAACAACCTGTCCACAGAATGAGATAGGAGAACAGCAAATTAAACTCATCTAAACTCAAGGGACCCCAAACTCCGAGAGGAAATAGGGCCCCGTGATAGGAGTACTTTCATATCCAAATATATAAAGAGGAGGAGACACTGACGCACAGCTCGGGCTTTCCTTTGGTATAATAATAAGGCACAAAAAGGCCCAGGAAGTATAAGGTCAGAAATAGAAAGGAAACAGAGATCCAAAAAAAGGGGGGGGGGGGTAGTTGGGAGGTGGGGACAAGGGAGGGAAGGTGCTGAGTGAAGGACCATTACTCTTCTCCTGTCTCCAGGAGAGACTTCCCTTCTTCAGATCAGATAAACATTTTCCAAAGTGTCCAGGTTGTAGAATACACCTCACGTTTATATTGGTGCAACACCATTCTATGCATGAAGGAAAAAACCTTCTGTGTGCAGCATCCCCCCAGCTCCTCCCTAATACTCACCTAAGCCCCCTCTCGATCCAGCGATGTGCACTGGAGTCTTGGCTATCTCTGGACTCCCTCTCCTCATTGGCTGAGGCAGCAGTCAATTACAGCTAAGAGAGAGGGGGCAGGGTCAAGCTGTGGCTCCGTGTGCGAATGGACATACGGAGCAGCGGGTGCCCCCATAGCAAGCTGCTTGCTGTGGGGGCACCCAACAGGAGGGAGGAGCCAGGAGCAACTGGCGGGGGACCCGATAAGAGGAGGATCCAGGCTGCTCTGTACAAAACCACTACACACAGCAGGTAAGTACAAACATGTTTTGTTATTTAAAAAACAAAAACAATCCTTTAGAATCATTTAAAGGAGAATGATACAGAACAGATTAGTGCCACCCACAAACACGATTCCTGTATACTGACCACCCACAAACACGATTCCTGTATACTGACCACCCACAAACACGATTCCTGTATACTGGACACCCACAAACACGATTCCTGTATACTGGACACCCACAAACACGATTCCTGTATACTGGACACCCACAAACACGATTCCTGTATACTGACCACCCACAAACACGATTCCTGTATACTGACCACCCACAAACACGATTCCTGTATACTGGCGACCCACAAACACGATTCCTGTATACTGACCACCCACAACCACGATTCCTGTATACTGGACACCCACAACCACGATTCCTGTATACTGGACACCCACAAACACGATTCCTGTATACTGGGCACCCACAAACACGATTCCTGTATACTGGGCACCCACAAACAGGATTCCTGTATACTGGACACCCACAAACACGATTCCTGTATACTGACCACCCACAAACACGATTCCTGTATACTGGGCACCCACAAACACGATTCCTGTATACTGGGCACCCACAAACACGATTCCTGTATACTGACCACCCACAAACACGATTCCTGTATACTGGGCACCCACAACCACGATTCCTGTATACTGGACACCCACAACCACGATTCCTGTATACTGGACACCCACAAACACGATTCCTGTATACTGGGCACCCACAAACACGATTCCTGTATACTGGGCACCCACAAACAAGATTCCTGTATACTGGACACCCACAAACACGATTCCTGTATACTGACCACCCACAAACACGATTCCTGTATACTGGACACCCACAAACACGATTCCTGTATACTGGGCACCCACAAACACGATTCCTGTATACTGGGCACCCACAAACACGATTCCTGTATACTGGGCACCCACAAACACGATTCCTGTATACTGGGCACCCACAAACACGATTCCTGTATACTGGGCACCCACAAACACGATTCCTGTATACTGACCACCCACAAACACGATTCCTGTATACTGACCACCCACAAACACGATTCCTGTATACTGGGCACCCACAAACACGATTCCTGTATACTGACCACCCACAAACACGATTCCTGTATACTGACCACCCACAAACACGATTCCTGTATACTGGGCACCCACAAACACGATTCCTGTATACTGACCACCCACAAACACGATTCCTGTATACTGGGCACCCACAAACACGATTCCTGTATACTGACCACCCACAAACACGATTCCTGTATACTGACCACCCACAAACACGATTCCTGTATACTGGACACCCACAAACACGATTCCTGTATACTGACCACCCACAAACACGATTCCTGTATACTGGCCACCCACAAACACGATTCCTGTATACTGGCCACCCACAAACACGATTCCTGTATACTGGCCATCCACAAACACGATTCCTGTATACTGGACACCCACAAACACGATTCCTGTATACTGACCACCCACAAACACGATTCCTGTATACTGGGCACCCACAAACACGATTCCTGTATACTGGACACCCACAAACACGATTCCTGTATACTGGCTTTTGAAATGTATAAATGCAGCAATTTAGACATTGGATGAAAGGTTTAGAATTGTTCAACACTTTTTGATTGATGAACACGGCATTTTATATACAACTATATAGATCAAACCAAAATGAGGGACAAACCAGAAGGAAAGAGGGACAGAGGGACTTTGTTCCAAATCCGGGACAGTCCCTCGAAATCAGGGACAGTTGGGAGGTATGAATATTGTAGTGATGAAGGCAGACAATGAGGAAGGAGGGGAGAGGAGGGGGTGAATGGATGGGCAGCTCCGCTATCATGTGCAAATGAAGGGACTGTCATGTGAAATGTATTCATGTGCAGCATAAAAATGCTAAATAAATGTGTATAGAAACTGGCAAATTACTCTCCGTTCACCATCTTTGTTACCACCCCCCGCCTGTGTTCATGTGGGCTTTCTCACACAATCTAATAGCATGCTGCTCTAGTCGTCCTATGTGTGTGTCTGTATTGTATGACCAGTTCACAGCACCGCCATTGTGGTGTATTGGGGGGCGCTGTGCAGCGCAACCACCGTGCAAATGTAACGGAAATACGGGTGATGTTCACCTATATGTGCTGTGCAAACATGTATTAATGCAACAAAACTATACCATGCATCCCAGCACAAGGCAATGTGTCCGCACAGGACTGCACAGTACCAATTAATAATTCCATGAACAAATAACTAAATGATAATTTAAATTATTAATAATAATATTAACAATAATGATGAAATAGTTCCATGAACAAATAAATTATGAATAACTAAATAATAATGTATAATAATGAAATAATTCAATGAACAAATAAATTATACATAACTAATAATACCATTAAAGTAAAAAAAATAAAACAAATAATTCCATGAATACATTAATCACAATAACTAAATAATAAAGATAATAAAAAATATTATTATTATTATTATTATTATTATTATTATTATTATTATTAATAATAATAATAATATTAACAATAATAATGATGATGATGAAATAGTCCCATGAACAAATAAATTATGAATAACTGAACAATAATGTATTATAATAACAATAATAATAAATAATAATAATGAAATAATTCAATGAACAAATAAATTACACATAACTAATAATTCCATTAAAATAAAAATAATAAATAATTTCATGAATAAATTACAAATAATTAAATAATATTTAAGAAAATAAAAAATTATAATAATAATATAATAATAAAATTACATAAACAAATGACTTACAAACAGTTAAATGATCATTAAAATAAAATAACAATAATAATGGCAAAGAAATAATTCCATAAATAAATTAAAAATAACTAAACAAGAATTAAGAAAATAAAATAATAATAATATTAATAATAATAAAAATTCAATGAATAAATGAGTTAAACAGCTAAATGATATTTAAGAAAATGAAATAATAACTAATTTCATGAACAAATAAATTACAAATAACTAAATGACAATATAAATAAATAAATATAATAATTAAGAATTCATTCCATGAACAAAAAAAAATTATGACTAGCTATATAATAATGTAAAATAATAATAATAGTAATAACTAATTCCATGAACAAATATATTATAAGTAACTAAAGAATAATTAAAATAATAATAATATTAATAAAAAAGATAATTCCTTAAATTAATAAATTACAAATAACTAAATAATAAGAATTATTAAATTCTTATTAATAAAGAACTAAATAACTAACTAAATAAGAATTAGGAAAATAAAATGATAATAATAATCATATAATAACATGAACACAGACATTACAAATAGCTAAATAATAATTAAAACATGTAAATACTAATAATCATAAGTTAACAAATTCAATAAACAAATAAAGTACAAATATCTAAAAAAAGTTAAAAAAAAATAGTCATTGAATACAAATCAGCACACAACACACTGCAAGATGCAAGAAGCACTCATAGCAGAAGTACCTGCATATCAGTGCGTCACAAGAGCGCAGTTTAGCACATGTGAGCGCAGTCGCTGTAGCGCTCGTGCTGTGGTGTGCCCCCCCTGATCACGGTGCCCCAGTGCAGGGACTGTAGGAAGACTGGCCCATACACACAGGCATTAGTTGGGTTTGTTTCTTCCTCAGTTGGCAGATGTACCTCATAGTCACCATGTACTCTTCTGTGTGCCTGTGATCTGCATTGGTTCAGCACAAGCAGGAAATACAGAACAAAGCTTCTAAATAATAGATATGTTAATAAAGTGTATGAGGGTCAGTGTGTGTTGGTAGGTGGGTAGGTAGATAGGTGGGTAGGTAGCTGGTCTATTTCCTGAGGTATTTATCACCCCAAGTCTTCAACCACCACAGACTCTCAGCACACACTGGAGTACCTGCAAATCCCAGCACACGGTCTCGCCAATCAGAGAGCAGAGCTGACCCTGAGCCTTCCGACGAACCAATTAGAATAGTGCCGTCCCTCATTAGAAGCAGTCCAATCAGAGAGCGCCACTAATGGTGCTTTCCCCCGAATAGGGTCGGCTGGCTGTCCGTTAATCTGCTCATGCGTGATGAATGTGAGAGGAGCTTCTGGAAGGAGGTGAGGAACTCAGCGGCGTATGCTGAGGACAGGGAGGAGGTGAGCTATGTATGGTGATGAGGAGAGCTGTGAATGCTGGGGGCAGGGAGGAGGAGGAGATGAGGTGCACTGTGTATGCTGGGGGCAGGGAGGAGAGGAGGTGCACTGTGTTTACTAGGGGGCAGGGAGGAGGTGCGCTGTGTATGCTGGGGGCAGGGAGGAGGAGGAGAGGAGGTGCACTGTGTATGCTGGGGGCAGGGAGGAGAGGAGGTGCACTGTGTTTACTAGGGGGCAGGGAGGAGGTGCACTGTGTATGCTGGGGGCAGGGAGGAGAGGAGGTGCACTGTGTTTACTGGGGGCAGGGAGGAGAGGAGGTGCACTGTCTTTACTGGGGGCAGGGAGGAGGAGGAGAGGAGGTGCACTGTGTATGCTGGGGGCAGGGAGGAGGAGGTGCACCAGCATAGGGTCTGACAATGGGTTCAAGGATTTCATTTCGATACCTAATGGCAGTCAGGGTGCCATTGTCTAGCCTGTAGAGGTCTGTGCGTCCCTCCATGGATATGCCTCCCTAGACCATCACTGACCCACCACCAAAACGGTCATGCTGAATGATGTTACAGGCAGCATAAAGTTCTCCATGGCTTCTCCAGACCTTTTCACATCTGTCACATGTGCTCAGGGTGACCCTGCTCTCATCTGTGACAAGCACAGGGTGCCAGGAACGGATAAGCCAATTCTGGTGTTCAATGGCAAATGCCAATTGAGCTCTATGGTGCCAGGCGTCATGAAGCCTGGCCTGAAAACTCCCAGGATATTGCTAGGATGTTGCTAAGTGAGGCCTAGCTATTACTGTTCTTCACCATAACAGGAGTGGGTTCCCAAATTCTGATCTTAGAGCTACTGCATCAGGGGAGGGAGAGCATGTGAAAGGGGTTTGAATCAGAGAAAGAACTTACTCCTGTGATGGTGGAGGTGAACAGTAACAGCTGGGTTTCACTTAGCAACAACCTAGCAACATCCTGGGAGTTTTCAGGCCAGGCTTCATGAGGCAAGTAAATGGCCTACACCTATAACAAGAGTACTATTCAACTTTAGTCAGAACTGCATAGTTTTTTAACTACAGACACCCCTTATCTGTAGGGATGCTCCGATACTTTCAGTCAAGTACTCACTGAAACTGATTACTGATACTTTGAGGTGTGATTTGCGTCAATACAAAATGTATGGACACATATAACACCGCAAAGAATAGCATGCGATTTGAACCGGAATGTGATTCATGTCCAAATCGCATGCATTTTCCCCACTGCATGCTGTCTGAACCCTGGCTCGTCATAGGCCGAGTTCACACAGGAGCGGTGCAGGGAGGTTTCCTGCAGTGGACAGTGGGCATGTGGGGATGTATACTATGGAGGCAGATGCTCCATATTCTCAGCGGTAGGAGAGGAGAGAAAGCAACGGGGATTTGAAATCCCCGCCGTTTTCTCTCCTTTTCTTGCAAGGATGACAGTTCGGGCTAGAGGGCTTTTGATTGGTCTTTTAACTTGACCAATTCAATGTCATCTAGCCCATACTGTCATCCCTGTAAGAGAAGAGAAATTCACTTCACAGGTCTGGGGATTTGAAATCCCCGCAGCTTTCTCTCCTCTCCTTGCAGCAATAACAGTACGGGCTAGATGACATCTTATTGGTCAGCACTGTCCTTGTGATGGTGCTGACCAATCAAAAGCCCTCTGTGTGATGCGTGAACTCACAAACCTAGGTTCACACAGGAGCAATTTGGAAACCTCATGCGATTTGGACAGGAATCACATTTCTGTCCAAATCGCATGCTAATCTTTGCGGTGCAATTTGTATTGACGGAAATCACACCCTCTGTTGAAGAGGCGTGACTGAGAAAGGGATTCCCTTAGTTTGCAGGGATTTCCTCTTACTTCCTGTTTGGATATGAGACAAGAAAGTGAAGGCAAATGTCCCCAATGAGACACAGATGGGGAAAAAAATAAAATCTGTCAGGGGTTCTAAACCCTCCCTTGCTCTATTGAAAAAAAAAAGTTTTTCCCTATAGTTCTGCCTTAAATTTGTGCAATTGTATGGTGATTTATTTCCCTTACTCTCACATAAGTGTAGAGAGTAGCTGACCTTTTTAATCTGATGTTTAAGCCTCAGTACACAGGAAGATTTTTTTCTTCTCACCTGGACGCCTTTCCTCCAGCAAAGGAAAAACCGCTTTAAAAACACTCCTAAAAGCCGTGTTTTGCAAATATTTTAGGCATGTCAGGCGTTTGGGCGTTCATTGATTCCACTGGCCAAAACATCCTTTCTCAACCTTTTCAACACAAAGGAACCCTTGAAATAACTTTCCAGTCTCAGGAAACCCCTGCTACAAATGACTATATCTACAACTCATGATACACTAGTGTGATGGTCAGGGGGAAGAATGCTCCTTACACTGGCGGTCATTGGGAAGAATTGCTCCCTTACAGGTAGCTAAAAAGATTAATGGTGTCTGTGGGAATTTATCTGAGAGGCAGAAATTGCTCAAGGAACCCCTATCAACCTCTGGAGGAACCCCTATGGCTGAATGGAACCCTGGTTGAGAAACCCTTGGAATGAATGAACGCTCGAGTGCTAAACTAGTCTAGCGTTTGGGCCCATTTAGATGCGTTTAGGCCCATTTAGACGCGTTTGGGCCCATTTAGACGCGTTTAGTCACATTTAGACTCATTTAAGCCCATTTAGACGTGTTTAGGCACATTGAGCATTTTCTGCCCAAAATCTCCTCTCCAGAACACGATGGTT
Organism: Staurois parvus; assembly: GCF_062004578.1. Lineage (NCBI taxonomy): Eukaryota > Metazoa > Chordata > Amphibia > Anura > Ranidae > Staurois > Staurois parvus. Next base: position 3,169,764 of record NW_028318360.1, on the reverse strand, counting down.
TTTTTGTTTCTGCCTCTAAATGCTTCTCTTCTAACACACCTGTAAACGCCTATATGTGCCTGAATTAAAATTGGTGGACAGGTGGGATTTTTAATACAGAAGAGACATGCTTTGATTCTTCTGCATTAAAGCTACTTACCTGCCTGTTCGCCCTGTACCGTGAGCTGTGCACACTCAGGTCACTGTACAAATTTGACAATGCCAAAGATGACTGAATGCGCAGGAGTGATGTCATCCTCGCCTGGCCAATGGCAGGCCATTGAGGCCCAGAAGAAGTCGGCAGCTGGGCGAGGCGCTCGGGGACGCCGCATTGCTGGAGCTGCGGTGAGTATTGTTCAGCTTTAACATAGAAAGGCATTCAGAGGCTGAAAAAATCACAGCAAATGCCCTTAAAAGCGTTGTTATTTACTCCCTGTGTTTCATGCCGCCTTTAAATGCTATGCTTCATTTTGGTCGTTTTTAAAATCAGTGTGCTGGGTGCAGCACTTCTCTGTTCTTGGAAACTTCAGTTTTGGATACAAGTGACTGCGTTTTTACGCAGTGATGTCCAAAGGTTTAATTATCAATCACAGGGGTGGGTCAGATTGTTTTGACCAGCATGAATGCACATTCCTAGGGTGACAACGCTGCTTAAGTTTAGGGAGTTACCCAAGACAGTATTGTCACCCTAACACTGGAAGTGCCTATCCACTCTGTAGTTGGCAGGACCACCATGTCTAAGTAAGCAAAAATAACTTATAATGATGGAGAAATTCAGTGAGCGCTAACAGATACAGCAGCTGATACACTAAAAAGGAAGACCTTAAAACCTTAAAACTGACAAAACATAACAAATAGTGCAGCGCTAAAAAGTGATATAAACGTATGGTTGCACCAGTATGTATGGTGCAAAGTCTTTTAGATCTTAGCAAGCGGTATAGGCCACATATGACGTGTATGTCCTTCCCAATAAAAATGCAGTGTAGGTGTGTACCATAAAAAGTTCAGTGATCAAAAAAACACAACAATGAATGGAAAAGGCTTGATAAGATCCCCGTAGTGTATACAGTCCGGCGTTATGCAGAACCACAGATAAATTGCGCACTCACCGGAAGCACAATTTAATTGCGCATTTGTGTTATATACACCAAAGGTCACTCCAGTTGTAGAAGCTCAGATCAAATGGCTCCGTGAAGAGGGGTGTCACATCTGGGGATCCTTTGTGGTAAACCTGACTCCGAACAGGATCAGCTGAAGTTTAATCAGGGCCCTGGAAACAATCGCCTTGCGGTCCTGAGGAGTTAAATGCTCGGTGTGGAGCAAAAAGGAGTACCCATAGTGTAGTATTTAGGTTAAATGTTAAACGAATTTATTGTGAGTTAAAAACAAGAATCACTTAACATGGATATCGTTGTGAAATCAATCCTTGTGCACAAAGGATATGATAAATATACACTGACCAGCTGGTATAGATGAGTGGCCGCCGGACCTCCTTGATCCGGCGGCTTGACGTCACGGCTAGCAGGGGCAAAAATAACTTACTGCTTGCACTGTTGGATTAGCACTGTAGAATTTTACGTTTGTCATATATTTTAAATATTTTCAGATATCGCTACTTGTTCCAAGTGTATATACTAAGTAGATAAAGCACTGGAGCGGGTTAAGTAATTTTAAATGATGGCATACAACCGAAAACCTGGAACAAGTGCAAGGTAGGTGATTATTTCATGCATTTTAGTTTTAAGCTTTACATATCTCAATAACGAGATTTAATTTTCAATATTTGTGGCAACAGGGTTACATGTGACCTCTTGATCTATGGCACTACTGGCTCTGGTTTTATGGTCATATTGCAGTTGGCTTTAAAGCGCTATTAAACCCAAAAAGCAAACATTTATTATATTGCAGCTTATTGAATCGTACATGTGATGGCTGCAATAGTTTTCCTTTTTTTTGATTTTCACCTGATGATCTGGCTAGTAAGTCTGTTGTTTTTCAACAGAACAAACTGTCCTGCAGATGTAGCAGTTATAGAGAAATAATTTACTATTGGCAGGGGTGCTTACAATGGTCACTATTTATTTTTTTTTTAAAACCCTCCCAAAAGGGAAAAAAACTGTTTCCTGTAACTGCTTATAAAGTGTTAGCTGGAATTTGACTTAAATGTGTTAGTGAATTTAAATCTGCTAGTGCTTCTAACACTCCCCTCCCCTCCCCTCAGACCGACAATGCTGCAGTCTGCTGTGCCCCCTGTTCACATTCATTCACTCTAATACAGTAGGTATGGTAATGGCCAGATCACCAGGTGAAAAGAGAGGGAAAAAAAAAGGACACTAATGCACTACAACCAACACATCTAATGATTGGAAAGCTACAATATGTTACTTTTTTGGGTTTAATACCACTTCAATTTAGTATACTTATTCATTGGTTGAGCAACACAGTGGCTAAATGGCTAGCACTTCCACCTGGCAGTACTAGGGTCATTGGTTCAAATCCCAGCCACGGCACCACCTGCCTGGAATTTGCATGTTCTCTCTGTGCCTCTGTCGGTTTCCTCCAGGTACTCCAGTTTCCACCCACACTCCAAAGACATGCTGGTAGGTGAATTTGGCTCCTGTCTAAACTGGCCCTAGTATGTGTATGTATGAATGTGAGTTAGGGAACTTAGATTGTACACCCCTTGAGGGTTAGGGACTGATGTGAATGTACAATATATAATATATATATGTAAAGCGCTGTGTAAATTGACGGCGCTATATAAGTACCTGACATAAATAAATCGGTTTAATATCTGCATTCAGTGGAGCTATAGAACTCTATGTACGTGAACCCCTAAAACAAACTTGTTTGCTTTAATCCACCAAATGCCTGCACCATATACTTACCATTCCTTTGTTCCCTCGTTCACTATACATTGCTGGGAGCTCTGGATATGGAGGAGCATGTGACTACCTCCATATGACAGTGCTGGGTCAGTCAGTGCTGTCACACAGGGAGTTGATAGCCCTGTATCAGCTACAACTCCAGTGATTTGTAGGGTATACAGGGTTACCTTTCACTCCTGGCAGCTGATCAGAGTGGTGAGACACTAAAGAAACCTAAAGATACGCTGTTGGGGGGGGGGACTAAAGTAATGTGAATCTGTTGTGTTGCCTTATTTAGGCAAAACACAAGTTCACTTTAATGAAAATCTGGAGAGAGAAACAAAAATGGCTAACTGCTTGCCCGCCGCCCTATAGCAGAAATACTACTATAGGGCGGCACGACTGCACAAAATCACGTGTATATATACATGACTTTGCATTTCCGGATTGGGGGCGCGCCGTCATTAGTGGCTTCAGCTGTCGATCACTGGGTCGGTCCTGGCCAGTGATTCCCCGCTGGCACCTGGTGATCGCTGAGTATCACTGACAGGGGAGAGGTCTGTATGTAAACAGTACAGATCTCTCCTCTGTCAGCTCCAGCACGCTGCTTTGTATTGCTCTGCGTGTCATTAGTACAGTGCCAGTGCTTTTTATTAGCACTGATAACTATATTAGTGTCACTGGGGATGTCATTGATAGTCAGTTCCCACCCAGTGTCAGAATGCCTGCCGCAGTCCCGCTATAAGTTGCTAATCGCTGCCATTACTAGTATTAAACAAAAAAAAAAAAAAATTCCAGTGTATATATACCGCCACTTGAAGACACTATAACTTTCATGTAAACCAATTAAATTACAAAGACATGTAGCAGAATACATTTTGTCCTAAATTTATGACCAACTTTGATTTAAAAAAATTTTTTTTACTGGACATGTTTAATAGCAAAAAGTCAAAAATATTGTTTTTTTTTCATAATTGGCCGTCTTTTTTTTTGTTTACAGTGCAAAAAAATTAAAACTGCAAAAGCAATCAAATACCACCGAAAGAAAACTCCATTTGCGGGGAAAAAGCGACATAAATTTCATTTGGTTGCAGTGTTGCATGACTGCACAATGGTCAGTTAAAGTAACGCAGCGTCATATCACAAAAAATGTCCTGGTCAGGCAGGGCGGTAAATCCTCTGGAGGGCAAATGGTTAATACAATACTTCTTTTACCCAGCAGACATCTGTCAGTGCATGCACCCTAGATCTGTTGCTGTATAGAGCACCATAGGATCCATGAATGACAAGTGAGTTTCCTGCACCGCATTCAGAACACACTAGAAAAGAAATGAACCGCTCCAAGTGAGCCAGTAATTGATACGCCCCTCAGAACATCAACAGGTGCTGAGCCATTCCTGCGGCAACCTGTGAAAACAAAAGGAGTTGACCGCACTCCATAGATGTAGCAGATAAAACTCTTCTTTATTCAGTCTTCATATAAAAATCATAGAAATCACAACTCCAAGTGTAGGACAAGGAAAGTTAACCAACTTCAGACCACACTGCCCTTGCAATCTGCAGCAGGTGTCAATGCAACACGACACCCCAAATGCAGGTCGCAAACGCAGTGTGTTTGCCTGCATCAGATCACATGGTACAAAATTTTCAACGCATTTCCAAAGGGGTGCATGCGCTACTTTTTGGTGCGGTGCGATTTCAGCCCATTCAAAATGAATAGGCTGGAATAGCACTGCACAGAACTGCATGTGAATTGCACAGTAACACAAAGCCTGTTCATGTGTGATTTCTAGTGTGAATAGGCCCTCAAAGCTCATCTACTGGCAAATATAAACCAACCAACCATCCATCCTTCCCTCCCTGTCATCCCATTCCTACCTATTCACAAATTATTTTTACCAAAAAAATCGCTTAAAGCCTCCTTTTCATGCCTCTGAATCAACCGTCATGTGTCCCTCGTTGGCACCGCTTATAAGATGGAGACCGTTAGTCTATACTTGCTGCAGACTTGTCAAATCTATCTGGTATCATTAACCCCCGGTTCACATCTGTGCGGTTCCGCACGAAAATCCGTGCAGCTGCACCACCCGCACAGAGACGTGGACCCGTGGGCGGGTGCCATTAGTTATAATGGCACACGCCCGCACTGGGAAACGTAACCGTACTGGGAAACGAGGTTCCCGTACGGGCTGCATTTTCCAAAGTAGTGCAGGGACTTCTTTCCCTGCTTGTCACAGGCCCGAGGCATTCAAATGAATGGGCTCCCGTGCCCGAGCAAAACGCGGCCCGCACGGCCGCATAGGTGTGAACCTAGGGTAAACTACTGCCCAATAGAAAGCATTCATGTCATCGAGGCAGTGACATGAGCCCCATGAAGGGCCCTCCCACTTTGCAGGAATTTATTTATTTTTTTATTTCAGGTACTTATATAGCGCCGTCCATTTACGCAGCGCTTTAGGAATCAATACTTGTAATCAAGTGTGTCACATGACCACAGATTTAACTATTTTAGATTTGTTATTTATTTATTTTACTGCATTCCTTATTGTTTGCAGTAGGAGCAGAGCTCCTAAAGCTGGCCATACACAAATAGATTTCTTTCGTTCAGCATGGATGGGCAAATCCCTCCTACTGGGCTATTCTGTTTGTGAACAGTACCTTCACTGTTTGGCTGACAGTTGTTGGTCCAGCTCCTTTGACATAAATTGATAGAGTAATCAACTTTTGACTAGCAGCAGGGTCACCCACTGTTGGAATTTTGGAGTCAGCCGAAATTCTAACAGTGTATGGCCAGCTTTAGGCTAAAACAGTGGGAGTCATTTAAAGGCTTTGGAAGTCTTAGGCCATAAGGTGAATAAAATCACCAATGCCAATCTGCAGCGGAAGTATCAGCTTTGGGTGGAGTTGACCCGTAAGCCGTACGTCTGCATGGCCAAGCAGCCACTTCTCAGCTATTTTCATCAGCATTTCTGAATAAAACCTCTTCATGACACAAGGACCCTAACTGGCAGTTCTTCTGAGTACAGAGAGCCTCCTACCAAGTAAACGCTTGTATTTATTTCTGCGCTATATAAACACAGTGTATGGGTTATTCTGAGTGACTTCAGGGAAACAGTTTGCCAAATCCTCCTGTTATTTGTTTATTTTCTATGCAGCAAGTACGTCAATTTCACATCTGGTCTAAATAGTTGAGGGTCCAGAGCTGGAAACGAGAGCTGACAGATAACGGGAGGTTCATTGAAGCTGCTAGGAGTACAGTAGGCTACAGCTGCTTTGCATTAACAGGGGATGTGGGATGTGTTCCAGAAAGACCATTGCATGGTATGTGATTGCCACTGCGTGCATGTGTGTCGGAAACAGTGCCAGGCTATAGATGGTCCAGGAAACAGAGCTTCATTTACTGCGGACCGGTTTTACGCACAATGCATGTTATGTGTTGTGTTCAATTTTAAGACATACATTGGGATGAAAGATAACCAGCTGTCATGAGAGAATAATTTACAACATAATTGGCTGAGAGAGACAGCACAGAATAAGTGCCATTTGCAACATCTTTGTGAACCCTTCCCCCAGTGATCAGAAAGCAATGCGCCAGTTTACAATGTGGATCTTCTGTATTCCATGCTAGTAAGGACCAAAATATGTGCGTTGACATTGGTGGGAACAGGTTCTTCTGGGAGCAATGTATTTTCTTTTGCCTTTGCATTTTGCTGCTATGGAAAATTTAGAAAACTGCATGACAACACATCAGGTATGAAAGAGACTTTACTGTGTGAATTACGAATAGATCAGAGCCCTGTAAGAAGTTCCTAGGAACATAGAAATCCTTTTGTCTGCTGCCTACAAACTGGCTTCTCATTGTGGCCAGACATTTAATAGCTTAAATCTGGATTTGAACTAAAAAAAAATTGTACCGAACATCCAAAATGTTCATGTCTAAGCAATACTCTAATTTTTGTGTTGAATTTCTCCTAAAATAAAGAACCGTACACTTCCTGCGCATAGCCACTACTGTTCTGTAGCCTCACTGCTGCATCTGGCTGTTTTCGTGCGATATTGTGATGTCACTACTATGCTTCTTACTGTTCTCCTTGCTCGAGAGGAAGCTATACTTGAGGACCTGCCTGCTTCAGCTTAATTTATTCTGAGGATCTGTGCTCTCTGTACCTGCTCCATCTAAAAAGGAGAAGGGGGATATCAAAAAACAAACTTGCATAACTATATGGCTGCAGCATCTGTCTGATGTTGCAGCTGTCCCCTTTCAGGTCTAAGACCAAGAATGCAGCGATCACATGACCTCTGATCGCTCAGGTCTTGGTCTTCACTGATCACAGAGTAGAGACTGTCAGTCACCACTTTCTGCTGTTCCCCTCCTGCGGTCACTGGAGTGCCAGGCTGCGGAGGGGTGGGAGCAGCATGCTGAGATGCTGAGCCAGTTGCCAATCAGGCATGTAGTTGGATCCTGACCTTAAATTCAGGATCTTTCCAGAGTCTGGACTAGCTCGGTGACATCAACCAACAGCGGGCTTTAGCTCGCTGTCAGCCGAATCTGGATCACAGGAGTGCAGAAATAACTGAATTCCTGTGACCTAGAAGAGAAGTATGGCCACAAAAACTTTTGCCATACTTTTCTTTTAAACACACACAATCACAATCAGGCCTTTCATCTGACATGAGGAAGCAATGCCCTCTTTCAAGATGACCATCACCAACCAGAGATATAGTATGGAACAAGACATGATGACTGATTATTGGGGGGAAAAAAAATCAGCTGCATGGAGCCTACTTGCAGTAGTGGTAACCTTCCCTTTGTCATCCATTTGCCTTTATTGGGCACTTCCATAGTACAGGTCCTATTTAAATAGACCAGATCATTAAAGAAATCCAAACCGCCAATCCTTGTAGAATTGAAGGTAGGATACTTACTTCTTCAGAACACGTACCTCCTGCATCCCCTCTGTTCTAGCGTTGCAACCTCCACTTTAGTATTTAGCATTGAAAACTTCTGGGAGTGTTGGCGTCCTGTGTCCCCCACCACATGCCATTGTTTCCAATCTGTGGCTCCTATCTCCAACCACAACATCACTGTCAAGTCCAAAGAAGTACGTTCATTTTATATCTATATGTTCATTTTATTGTTATATGTTGCTGGTTTTCAGAAACACCTGTGTAAGTTTTGAATTACTGAGAGACATTGTGCACAGAGCTGATAAATAGGCAGCATCCTAGGTCAGTGATTAGCGCTTTTGCCTTGTAGCACTGGAGTCCCCAGTTTGAATCACAGCCACGAACCTATCTGCATGGAGTATGCATGTTCTTCTTGTGCTTGCTTTGGTTTCTTCCCACACTCCAAAGACACACTGGTAGGTTATTTGGCTTTAGTATGTATGTGAGATCTGTACCTTAGATTGTATGACAACCACTATAGCACACAGTACAGCATCAGCTCACAATCTCCAGTGGAAACTGCAAATGTGGAAACTGCAGTTCACTCCAAGGGCAGAACTGAAGACTCTGTTGGTGGTCAAGAGATCCTGCAGCTACCTCCAAAGAGATCGGGGCTGATCGTTGCTGGCATAAAGATAGAAAAGCAGGTGTGTGAGATACTTGATGGCAGCTTAGATCAGTGGTCTCCAAATTGCAGCACGGGCTGGATGTGGTCCTTTGCTTGCCTTTATCTGGCCCTTGGAGCACTGTTCCTTCCACTGACACCAGTGATGGGGCTCTATTCTTCACGCTGACACCAATAATAGGGCACTTTTCCTTCCACTGCCTCCAACCGTGCGGCCCTTTTCCCTGTCACGGACACCAATAATGGGGCACTATTCCTCTCACTGACACCAATGATGGGGCATTACTCCTCCCACTGACACCAATGATGGCGCACTATGCCTCGCTGACACCAACGATGGGGCACTCTTCCTCTTACAGACACCAATAATGGGACACTATTCCTTTCACTGACACAAACTATGGGGCACTATTCCTCTCACTGACTGATGGGGCATTGTTACCAACTCCAGGACTTCTTCTACTCCTGCGTGCCATAGTCCAGCCCCTCTAAAGTCTGAGGGATAGTAAACTGACCCTTTGTTTAGAAAGTTTGGAGACCCCTGGCTTAGATCAGTAGGGGGTACTGATTCCTCGTGGCTACACTGTACGTGGATCAGGGGGGCCTCAAAACATATTACTGCCCCCTTGATCCACGCTGGGTGTAGCCACGAGGCAGGTGGTGGAGACAGCAAACACCGCAACACCTGTCATCTAGAGAGGGTCCTGTAGTAAGACGGCTTTGGGGCTATTGCCTTACACGGTCCTCGGAATGGTTTGGGTTCCCCTCTATTGAACATCTAAGCTGTCATCAAGTATCTCGAATATACGTTTGATCATTTCTTTTTTGGGATGAATATTACCAGTTCACACTCCGGCTTTTCTGTCTTTGTACCTTAGACTGTAAGCTCCTTGAGGGCACGGACTGGTGCGAATGTGCAATGTGTAAAGCTCAATGTTAAATGGTGGTGCTATATGAACACCTGTAATAAATGGGAAAGTGACAGCTTTATTAAATCAGATTTAAAAAGTTTTAATGCAGCTTAGTATCCCTTTTAAAAAAATAATTATATGAATTATTCAGTGCCTCTGCCTAAATGGTAACCCTCACCTTTGGCTAAGACCACACCACCGATGTGACTGTATGGTATGTAGCCAGCTGTTGGAGTTGTTTATAAGTGTTTGTTATAAGTAGGTTTTTCTGCTGTTTTGTGGTGAATGTTCTATTATAATAAACCAGAACTTTGAGTGTAGGGCTGCTTTTTTTTTTTTTTTTTTTTTTCTTTAACCGAGGCCATCCAAGAGGAAATTTACGGTATTTCTGACATTTATTTAAAGTGAAATGTTCCTTTGATTTTCTTCTTCTTTTGGCCCGTGTCAGTGCGGTTAGGTCAGGACATAGCGTCTACTAAACTTGTAGGCACATTGTAATGTCTGTGTGATATAATAAAATGTGTCCTTGTTAGGGATCTCTTTGATTGGCCGTTGGGTCCGTTGCCAGGCTGACCATGTGCAGTGTGTTGAATATTCCGGGCTTTGCAGAGGTTATTAAATACATGTCAATAGATTTTATTGCACATCTGTAAACAGATTGGTACACGCTAGTCTCTTATGAATAGCTCGGCCAAAAAAGCACATATTCCTGAGCCAGTATTAAGACTTTCCTGCTTAAATATTCCAAATTCACTTTGGAAATTTTTCTGGAATGTTTGTAACAAAATATGATGCCGTATCGGTACAGTAACCCTATGATGGACCATTGATGAGACTCAGAAGCTTCCTCGGATGGGTAAATATTTGTTTTATTGTTTATATTCAAGATAGTATATTTGCTATCAGTGTGAATTTGGAGACTGCAGGACTACATTGTACATCCAGTTGTATGGGCAGTGGTGTAATTATTGCCATGTGTAGAAATACAAGTGACTACTATGGCTCTTAGTTTTCACTAATGGCAACAAGATATATCTAGGATATACCTGATTGTAAGCTCGAAAGAGCAGGGCCCTTGAACGCCTTGTGTATTGTATTGTCTCATGTTCTGTACCCCTCGCTAATGTACAGCGCTGAGCACACCCTTCGGCGCTATATAAATACTGTATAATAATAATATACTGTATCTGGTATGCTTCATTGTACTTATCATTCTATAATGACACATGTTTTATTAGTGCAGTTGCGTCTTAGGCAGAAGTTGTGGAACCCATTGGCATCTTTGCTGGCATCACTGGCACTAAGTGAACATTCCAAGATATCTTAAAGTTAGTGAAGATCCCTAGTATTGTCGGATAAAGTAGATGTAAACCTTACTGGAAAAACATTTAGTTTGTTAAAGCATTGTGTACCATTAAAGTGTAACTAAAATTAAGAAAACAAAATGACATATAGGCTTAAAGTTTCATTTCTCAGTGATTTCACCACAGTAAATCACAGGATGGAGAAGGGGAGGAGGAACATCTACTTCTTGATCTCCCCTGTGACTACCTAACCTGGAAGTGACAAGAATGTTGTCACTTCTGGGTTCACAACAGTTAGGGAAGCAGCTAATCAAGTATGAACTGTTCTTGATCAGCTGTAGTGGAGAGAAGGAGAGACATTGGGGTCCTAAGAGACCCCTGATGTCTCCATAAAGTACCTTGTCACCTGCCCATGCTATCACATAGGGGCAGTGGTGTATTTAGGTTTTGTGCTGCCCTAGGCAACACAAAAATTGTGCACACACCCCCTCCAATGAGAGAGCGTGAAAGTTCAAGGAGTGTGTGTGTATATATGATTCTTTCTCTCTCTTCTCCCCCCCCTTCCCAAAATCCCCATTACACTTCCTAGAAAAAGTGGAAAGAGCCAGGAGGAGGTGGGCTGTATTGTGTTCTCTGGGTTCTCCCTCCTGTCGTCCATGCAGCACATGAGACAGGATTACTGATGGATCATATGGGACTGTACACACACGGTATGATTACCACCCCCTACCCACATTTCCTACTGCCCGGAGATGAGCAGCCCTTGGAGCAAGTAGGGGTGGTAATAGAGTGTGTGTGTGTGTGTACAGTCCCGTACGATCTATCAGTGATCCTGTCTCGTGCTGCATGGAGGATAGAAGGGAGAGCCCAGAGAACACAACACAGCTCACCTCCTCCTGGCTCTTTGCTCTCTGCCACTTCTCTCCCTGCTCCAGGCTTTCCCTGGTTTCATCTCTGAGTGCAGGCGGGGGAAGGAGTTCAGCGGCTACTCAGGAACACCAAGGCACCCCCTCAATCCGGCCAGGTCTGTTTCTCCCTCCAGCAACAGAAAGCTGGTGAGGGGGGGGGGGGGGTAACGGCTTTCAGCTGCTGGAGGGAGAGATACACAGAGCATCATTCTGCAACTGCTCTCCCCCCACCACACCGATCCTCCTGCTGTCTGGTCCACCTACAGGAATACCAATGGTACCCTTCAGATGGCGGCCCTGCGTGGCTCAGTCCGCCGCTGTTCACCAGGTCCCTTCTTCCGGGGTGCGTTGCTGCCCCGCTAAAAATTGCCGCCCTTGGCAAATGCCTTGTTTGTCTCATGGTAAATACACCGCTGCTTAGGGGGCTTTTACATGAATGTGCCCCAACAGTGGATGCCTGGCATTTCTTACGGCAGTTTTTACCTGATGACGACAGTGGACCATGCTTACTAAAATTTTAAATTAATTTTAAACTTTTCTCTGCAACTTTCTTCCTTTTTGCTTTAAGGGGTTTTTCACACTGATGTACTTCTGATGCACTTTTGATGCGTGCCCATTGATTTACAATGGAAGGAGCCTTTTTGGTGCAGTTTTGGAAAACTACACCAAAGATACAAAATGCAGGACTTTTCAAAGCACAGCACATTTACAGAGTGAACAGCTACATAGGATTTAATGGGAAATAATTTTCATGCTATTTTGTTCCTCTGGAAAAGCACAGCAGAAGGGCACCAGTGTGAAAGGGGTCTAGGATTTATCTGAGGGTTTTTTTTACCTTTAAATTGATCAAACAGTCACATGATCACCTGTGTCTGTGAAGGCATTTATCCAGGCCATGGTATAAGTCACATTTAACTTAAATGGTTCTATAAGGTCAACACTTGGCAGTCTTCCTACACTTTAATGCACAGGTGTCAAACTGGTGGCCCTCCAGCTGTTGCCAAACTACAAGTCCCATGAGGCATTGCAAGATTGACAGTTACAAGCATGACTCCCAAAAGTAGAGGCATGATGGGACTTGTAGTTTGTCAACAGCTGGAGGGCTGCCAGTTTGACACCCCTGTTTTTAACGGATAAGTTCACCTTTTAGACAAAAATAATAAATGCACTTTTTTTTTGCAGGTAAAAAAATGTGCATGTATTTTGTCTACAGGAGCCTGGAAAGCATTGCACCAGCGATCAGTAGATCGCTGATGCCATGCAGGTCTCCTGCAGACCTGCCAGAATGCAGTATCTGCTTGCCGTACTAGATGTACAGATATTCTGACAGGAAGCTTCAATGATCTTCCACAGCGCCGTGGTAGTTCATTGATTATACCAGCCTTTCTCAACCAGGGTGCCCAGGCACCCTGGGGTGCCTTGAGGTTTTTTCAGGGGTGCCTTTGCAAAATATCTAAAAATTGGCCAAAACTTGTATACAAGCCAGCAGGATGTCAGTTGCCTGCACAGCATCCTAGTTTGCCCCTCTCCATCAGTGCTGGGAGAAGAGAAACAATGGAATACTAGTCAGTACCAGTGTGCAAAGGTGTATTTGCTTTGGAAGAATAAATCACCTCTAATGGGTGTAGAATAGATTTTCATTTTAGAATGGGGTACCCTTTTAAAATTATGGACAGTCTTGAGGTGCCCCATTTTAGAATGGGGTGCCTTAAGACTGTCCATAATTTTAAAGGGTGTTTCAGGACTGTCCATAATTTTAAAGGGTGCCTTGACCGAGAAAAGGTTGAGAAACACTGGATTATACTACAAGCCCACAGCCGCTAAGGCTGCCGGGACTTGAAGTTCATTCATTCATGGAAGTCTGTGATCAAATGACGTTGCTGCGTGGGCAGAGCCCCGCATGGCCACACTCTTTGCAAATTTGACAGATAGTACGGAGAGAAGTCTCCCTGTACTATTTATCAGAGGGAGAGGGGGGGGGGGGGGGGTGGCCGCAGCTATGGGAACATGTTACATGTTCCACTCTAAAACTGTAACATGTTCCCAAAGGTGAACTTGTCCTATAGCTTCCCTGGCGGTATTCTTGAGTGTAGCTCGGGGTAAAGTTTCAGCACCACAAGCGGTAACCCCGAGCAACACTCGGGAATACCTTGCAGCGCTGCTCCGGGATATCTTCTTCACTTACCTTGTCCTGCGCTCCTGCAATGTCCCTCCTGCAGTGTCCCCGGGAATGTCCTCCGGTGGATGCCGGCATCTGTCTTCTGGGTTGCGTTCCCTGCGACGTCGGGACGTACGGGGGACGGAACTGGCGGGAAATTTAAAAATGTAAAAAGTGACATTCACTCAATACACTAAAATCACATAGTAAAACATTACTGTATCAAACCATTTCACATACATTTTGTCCCGAGTGCTTTGTCCTGTGCCCTGCCTGCATTTTTACTGTTCTTTCTGCCTGGAAACTGAGAAATGTCCATGGCGTCCAAAAAGCGTCCCTTTAGGGGAGTGATAATGATTCGTGGGGAAATTCGTCATCGGACACTGAAAACGATTCTGCGACTTTGCTCAGTGATGTGCGAACTTGGCGCTCTATTTCAAATTTCAGTGTTTTTGGTTTGATTATATTATTGAATTACATTTATTATTTATTTATTATTTTTTATGATTATTAACTTCTAATTTATGATTTCGTGTTTCAAATTTTATCCTACCCGGGATGTTTACTAGACTCTTGTTTGGACAGATTTCAGTGCGTTATTCCTAAAAATTACAGGCCTACAATGAAAAAAATACATATTTCCATGCAAAAAAATGTACCGCTTTGAGCACAGAAATATGGACATAATCAGACCGCTAGGGAGGTTAAGGAAAATGGACAGTTGTTTGAGGACAGCAAAGTATACTTTCAGAGAGAATGCACTTTTTCATTTTTTACTTGTGCTCTGACCTAAATCATCCCGCCTTCACCCTCTATAGATGTGTACTTACCATCGCCCTTGTGAAAGTTAGTTTCTGCTGGTTGCACCTTTAAATGACACTCATAGATTCCTATGGGGCCAACAGCCTGGCCAGGAGAGGAAAATTTATGCTGTGGGAGACAGATCTCAGAAAGTATGGATCTTTGAAAAGTGAGGGTGGTAAAGTTTAGGTTAGAGCACAGATGCACACTACTGTGGGTGTGGGAATGCGTGTAAATCACATGTTCCCACACGCAATCAAATGCTCTATTGTGTAGCAGATGTGCCATTAATTCCCATTGGCAGCCCCATGCATCGGAAAAAGCGGCATGTTTTCAGGTGCGTGAAACCACATGGTGCAAAAGCACAATGCAGCCACATTTTAAAGAAAGGGTCAGGGATTTTTTTCCCTGCAGGAAATATATTCAAAGGAACAGGTTGCTGCACCTGCACAAATGCGAGCTGCACCACATGCTACAGTGTGAACCCAGCTTTATTCTTTAACCCCTTGCCTACCGGGCACTTATACCCACTTCTTTACCAGGCCAATTTTCAGCTTTCAGCGCTGTCGCACTTTGACAATTGCGCGGTCATGCAAGATTGTACCCATATGAAAT
Source organism: Staurois parvus (assembly GCF_062004578.1). NCBI lineage: Eukaryota > Metazoa > Chordata > Amphibia > Anura > Ranidae > Staurois > Staurois parvus. Next base: position 3,154,649 of record NW_028318360.1, on the reverse strand, counting down.
TTTTATCATTTTTTTCTCACAAATAGAGCTTTCTTTCTTTTTCTATTATAAAATTTTTCAAACAGGTAATTTTTCTCCTTCACTGATGTGCGTTGATGAGGCAGCACTGATGGGCACTGATAGGCAGCACTAATGAGGTGGCACAGATAGGCGTCACTGATAGGCAGCACTAATGAGGTGGCACAGATAGGCGTCACTGATGGGTGGCACTGATTGGCATCACTGCTGGGCACTGACTGGCGCAACTGCTGGGCACTGACTGGCACAACCCCCGGGCACTGACTGGCAGCACTGCATTGATGGGCACAGGTGGGTGGCACTGGTGGGCACAGGTGGATGGGCACAGTTGGGTGGCACCGCTGGGCACAGGTGGGTGCACTGCTGGGCACAGGTGGGCGGAACTGGCGGGTGGCACTGCTGGGCACCGATCATCAGGGCACTGATCATCAGTGCCCTGATGATCGGTGCTGATCCCTGCTCTGACAACTGCTCTGACAGCGTGAGGAAAGTGCAGCCGAGAACCGGCAATTGCATTACCCGGTGATCAGCGTATCATTGGACACGGCTGATCACGTGGTAAAAAGCCGCTGTGATTGGCCTTTTACCACATCACGTGATCAGCTGTGTCTGTAGAACTCCCAGAACTGGGCGGCCACAGTGTAGCCGTCATTCGGCTATCTGCGGTTGGCAAGTAGTTAAAGTATTTCAGTCCTAACTGGATATTTAGTAGTTAGTGTTGCATTTCTTGGTGCTAATAGAGGCAAATCCTCCCACTTTGGCATTGAGTTTGAGAAGGGACATGGAAGATTTCTATCTCAGTAAGGCCTGGTACACACCAATGTGGTTTTTATTGCTTTTTGCAGAAATGCACTACATGGTCTCCTATGCATTTTTCAGCCACTGCGTTTTTGGAAAAGCATGCCAAAAACACGTGTAAAAACGCAAAGAACAATGCAAAGAGCATTACAGATCAAAAGAAAACTGCATAGGTATGAACAGGCCTTCAAGGCTAAAATCTTCAGTAATGAATATAGTTCACCTGAAGGGAATTCTTTTTTTTTTTTTTTTTTGGTCACCCAAGGTGGATTTACATGGTGAATGTATTTTGGGCCCAGAATATAGTAAGATAATCATCCTTGGAGAAGCCAGTTAGTGTATACCTTCACAGCTGTATACTCTTTGTTCCAGTACAGATGCCTTTTAAAGTGAACCATCAGGGCTGTTGGTAACGGTGTTAAAGTTGAACGTCCTGTCATGAGTTCCCAGCATCTGTACTACACTAGGATACATGAAAGCAAAACCTATAACCAGTACCATCTGAACCCAATGTAGAAGTGAGATAAGCGCTATCACTGAGAACACTGGAAGCTTCCGATAACTTCATGAGCAAACCGTATGTGTGACAAACACAGGCAAGTAGATGTTTTGGGCGTCTGGTGTTGGAGGTCAGATTATCTGCATATACCAGCCTCAGAAAGTGAAGCAACATTTTACTTAGCGACCTAAATACATCTGTTCGAAAATATGAAATGCGGTCTTGAAATGGAAAAACAGGCAAATAAGAATGTGAAATTTGCACCAAAAATATTCTAGGGAGATGGTAGATCAGAATGTCTGTGCACCAGTAATTCACTTTAGGCCTCTTTCACACAGAGGATCCAATCAGGTCGGACTGTCAGTTTTTCAGGCGGAGCTGATCGCAGGGTCCTTTCACCAATATAGACCTGCGGGTGCAAACAGACTTGTCTGATTACACCCACCTACATCCGATCTAGTCTGCTAAAAAAAAACCCAAAAAACAGAAGGAGATCTGTCCCCCGTCTACGCAGATCAGATCTGAGAGCAGTCCACTGTCTGATTACACAGTGGGCTGTGTCCGTGTCTGCTCTGCTGCTGGTTGTAAAGGCTGAAGGTTTTTTTATCTTCATGTATTCTTAGCATCAAGGTAAAAAACCTTCAGTGTATAGTCCTCCCTCAGCCCCCCCTAATACTACCATATCATGATCCAGCGCTATGCATGAGAGCCTTGGCTTTCCCTGGTCTCCCTCGCCTCATTGGCTAAGACACAACAGTGGCAGCCATTGGCTCCTGATGCTGGTAATCACAGCCAATGTGGAGGGGCAGGGCCAAGCCATGCTCTGTATGTATTATGGACATACAGAGTCAACTCAGGAGTGAGTACACATGATTGCCCCCAGAGCAAGCAGCTTGTTCTGGGGGCACTTGTCAGGGGGGAGTGGGCATGAGTGCCTGCGGGGGACCTGAGAAAAGGAGGATCGAGGCTGCTGTGTGCAAAACCATTGCACAGACCAGGTAAGTATGACATGTTTATTTTAATTAAAAAACCCTCAAAAAACAAAGCTTTACAACCACGTTAAACTGAGCGGACACGGACCTGTCAATCGCCTGCGCTGCTCAAATCAGCAAGGAGTTCAGCGGACAGATCCCCTGCTGGCCTAAACAGAGCCTGCCCCATCTGAAACTGGCCTTAAAGGAGAAGTACAGACAAAGCTCTTTTGGCTGTACTTCTCCTGTGGATCACAGAGGTATAGTTCGTTCTGCACACCTGTGACCCATTTTCAGCTGACAGCAGGCTGAAGCCCGCTGTCGGCTGACGTCACTCAGCCGGTCCAGGCTAGAGAAAGATTGGGATCCACCCCAGGGTCTGGAGCGGCACCTGGCTCAGCCTTTCAGAGCCTGAGCCAGCCTCTCCCTCCCCCTGCACAGCCCAGCACTCCAGTGAGCCTTAGGGCCTGCGGGGGACAGATGCTGTGGATAGATGCAGCATCAGTCCACCTAGGTAAGTATAATTTTGAAAAAAAAAATACCATACATCTCTTTTAAGCAAGCCATAGATTATGCGCTTTTCTGCAACCATGGGGGGTTTTATTGCCTCTGAATGCAAACGCAGCTGCATTACAGCTAATGGCAGAGATGTACTACAACTGGAGCGCACAGAATCTGATGCAGATGTGCAGTAGTAACCAATCCGTTTCTGACTTCAGCTTGTTCAATTGAGCTTTGATTGTCAAAGGCTCCATGCACACGGGGCGTTTTAACAACGCTGGTAACATTAGCTGTTAAAAATGTGCGTTTTTTTTTGCGTTTTTGCATTAGCGTTTAGCAGCATTTTATTCGCATTTGCGTTTTTAGCGTTTTTTACAGTTTATTTGTACAAAAAAAGTTGTTTTTGCTCAAAAAAAGTCCAAAAACGCCAGTTTACCATGTTTTCCAGTGTTAGAACGTTTTAACAGCTAAAAAACTCCTAGAAACCCACTAGTTCTGGGTTTTTTTCCAGCCGAAAAACTCAAAAACCACCGATTCCAGTCTATGTGTGCATGGACACATAGGATAACATGCTGGGGTTTTACTGGCTATAGAAAAAAACGTCAAAAGCCAAAAACAGCCGCTGTAAAAACATCCAGTGTGCATGAGGATTAAAACATGGAAGCTGATTGGTTACAATGCACAGCTGCACCAGATTCTGTGTGCTCCGGTCTTATTAACCCCCCTCCCCAATGTGTTAATGCACATTGTGGTGTTTGGATTTCGATCTGAGGCTAGGTTCACACTCTGCGGGCTGTTGTTCCAGCACCCACATGGCACTCCCTACACTCCTCAGCCCTCAGCTTAATTATGGGTGCAGGAACTGCAGGGAAACCTCAAGGCCGCAGGGAGACCATGAGATTTCCATGCGACCTCGTTTTCAAAAATGTGCATGCACCTATTTTGTGCAGAAACGCGGGCGCAGCAGCCCATTTATATGAATGGGTTGCTGTAACTGAGCAAATGCAGGCCACACAGTCAGCAATAATGTGAACCGAGCGTTAGAGGAGCATTCAGGAGCATGAAAAAATGCCTCAAACCTGCATTCGGAGAGGAGCTTACTGGCATAATTTGCGTACATACGTGCATAAACATTCCTGTATGTGCATAAGTTCATTACATGGCTAGTATAAATGAATGTTTTGCCCAGTAGAATACGTTTACACTCATACGCTTCTAAATGCCGTGTGCCTGTAAACACGCATGAACACGTCGTAATCACACACAAAAACAAACATTTATTACGCTTGATTTTTCTGACTGCTCCTGGAAGAAAGATCCATCTGACTTAGAAGTGCATGAAGCCATAAAGTGTATACATTTTTAAACTGCTGTTTGACATCTATGTTTTTCCCATATGTATACAGTCTTTGGCATGTATTACATATTTATTTTAAAAACAAAGGACTCACAGAGCACTGCGGGTTATCTTTAGAGAAGTCTGCCTCATTTGCACAGTTTATCTGACTGAAATTTCACATGGAGAAAAAGGGAAAAGGACAGCACTTCTAAGTGTAGCATGGACGCTAACAAGTTTATTTAGAACAAAAGCCAAATGGCCACTCACAAAACAAATAGGTATTCAGGCTCATCAATTAACAGAATCGCTGCCAATGAGGATAGTCCATTCTGGGATCCACTATACTGGCATGGCATCTGGAGCCGCTATTCGCGTGGAGATCCCAGGAATCTTCTTCCCGGAAACCAAGGTGAAACGCATCGCCAGCATGATGACCTCATCAGGCAGTGGGAGGAGACGCGTTTCGAAGCATGCGCAGTTTTGTTTTGATTGTGGCCCTTTGGTTGTCGTGTTTAATAAACTGGTATAGTCCACGCTACACTTAGCGGTGCTGTCCTTTTCCCTATTTCTCCCTGTGTGCATTTAGGGTTTGCTTCTAGTCAAGGGATTAAGCTTTCCCTAGTGAATGGACTTTTATATTTATATTTCTTGACTTTACTATGAACATTTGTGACTTTTTATTGATCTTTTAAAATATTTTTACTGGATTACCATTGGCGTCTGTGCTGTTATCTTTGGGTACATACACCTGACTGTGCCTACTTATCCCATTATTACTGAAATTTCAGACTGGCCTGATAAAATACGAGTCATTGGGCTGAGTCATTCAGTTCTGTGTGTAAATTACAGCTTGAGCTACATAGCTCTGTAGAAACTAGATTCTTTATAATGGACTGCCTGGCAGTCTTGGAACACTTGTGTGGAGCCTCAACACTCAGATGTGATCAAGACCTAAGGGAAAACCTTTTTTATTTTTGGATGGAGTAGAGAGGGATTAAAACACCGTTCACAATTATTTTGTTTCTGTCCCGAGAGTGAATGTGAAAGAAAATCCTAATGTTTGAGTGGTCACCAAAACAGGAATAGAGGGGTAATTTTCCATTGGGGACACTCGTTTTGGTGATCTTGGTGACAGCCAGGTATTTCAGTCAGTTTGGAGGGTTTTCCTTTTACGGTCTGTTTTAGCTAAGGGAAAGGAAGCAAAGGAAAATCTTCACAATGGTACAGAGATGGCAAAAAAACTTGCAGGGGTTTTAACCCTCCCTTTCTGTATGCAAAGTGTAAAAAGGGTTGCCTTTTAGTGCTACTTAAAAGTGGAACAAAAAATTTAATGTATTGCAGCTTAAAAATCATTAGATATGGTGGCTGCATTCATTTTCTTTTTTTTAGGCTTTTTCTCCTCTGTTTCACCTGGTGATCTGGCCAGTAACACACCTCCTGTATTGGAGTGCCCCCACTCTGGATAAAGTAGCACAGGGGGAACCTTTGAACAGCAGCATTAGTCTGGGTGGAGGGGAGTGTTAGATGTACTAGTGGATTTAGGTACACTAACTAATTGAAGTCAAACTCCAGCTCACACTTTATGAGCATTTACAGCACACAGTTGTTTCCTTTTTGGGATAAAAATTGTACATACAGTGGGTATAGAAAAGAATCACCAAACCTTTAAAATAATCACATTTTGTTGCTTTGTAGCCTTATCCGGCTGTATTTACTCAGTGCAACTTATATCATCCAAGTGAAATACAGAACACCAACATTTATTTATTTATTTCAGGTACTTATATAGCGCCGTCAATTTACACAGTGCTTTACATATATATAGTACATTCACATCAGTCCCTAACCCTCAAGGGGTGTACAATCTAAGGTCCCTAACTTACATTCATACATACACATACTAGGGACAATTTAGACAGAATCCAATTAACCTACCAGCATGTCTTTGAAGTGTGGGAGGAAACCGGAGTACCCGGAGGAAACCCACGCAGGCACAGGGAGAACATGCAAATTTCAGGCAGGAGGTGCCGTGGCTGGGATAACGTGAGAAAATTTAAAAAAATTCAAAAACAGAATCACTGAGTTGTAAAAAGGATCACCCCCTTGTGTCAGTATTTTGTTGAGCCTCCTTTTGGTTTAATTCCAGTCTATAGTCTGTTGGGATGTCTCTACTAACTTTGTACATCTAGACTTTGCAATATTTGCCCGCTCTTCTTTGCAGAACTTCTCAAGTTCAGTCAGTTTTGATGGTGACCCTTTGTGGACTGAAGTCTTCAAGTCTTTCCACAGATTTTCAATGGGGATAAGGTCTGGGCTCTGACTAGACTATGCAAGGACATTCACCCTTTCCTGCTTCAACCACTGTGCGGCCATTTTTGCTCCGTGCTTTGGGTCATTGTCATGTTGGACCTTTATGGCAGAGGGCAGCAGATTTTCCTTAAGAATTTGACGGTATTTTACCCCCATCCATTTTTCCTTCTATCCTGACAAGTGCTCCAGTCCCTGCTGCATAGGGACACCCCCATACCAGGATATTATTATCCCAATGCTTTACTGTAGGAATGGTGGTATTTGGATGGTGAGCTGTATTGGATTTCCGCCAGACATATTGTTTGGTGTTGAGGCCAAATCATTCTCAAAAAGTCTCCTCCGACCATAACACCTTTTTCCATGTGGCCTTGGAATCTTCGTGAGTGCATGTGGCCTTTCTTGAGTAGTGGCTTTTTGTTTGGAACCCTCCCATACAAGCAACATTTGTGGAGAATTTGTGACATTGTTGCCACATGCACACAATGACCAATCACTGTATACACTGCTCCTCTCTTGCCCCTTCCTTGCACACACTGCCCCCCCCACCCCCCTCCCCCCTATAAAGAGGACCTGTCACTCATATGATTTTATTGCTATCACATAGGGGACCAATAGTCCCCTATGTGATAGTATATGAGTGACAGGTCCTCTTTGTAGGGGGGAGGGGGTTTGGGGGGGCAGTGTGTGCAAGGAGAGGGAAAGAGAGGAGCAGTGTATACACTCAGGCTCCCTCACTGGCCGCTGCTATATGTCATTGCCAGTTTTTAAATGTAATTACCGGCTTTTTTCCCTTCACTATAGATCCAAGAAGGAGCTGTCATTCTCCTCGCTGCTAAAGGAAACAAAGGGGTGGGGTCACCCAGTGACATTACCCAGTGACCCCGCCCCCTTTTTTTTCTTTAGAGGCTGGGAGAATGACCGCTCCTTCTTGGAGCTATAGGGAAGAAAATGGTAATTGCATTTAAATACTGGCAAATACTAAAATAGAAGTTTTATAATCTGAGATCTTGGCATTCTTCTCTTGTAGATGATCAGATATGGTATCTGATTGGACAGAACTGAAGCAAACCTAGAATATGGCAGGCCTATGGAAGCAAAGTGCAATAACTAATGGAAACCAATCAGAAGCCATCACTCCAATAACTGGATTTTTACTGGATAAGCCCCCTCTGAGTATACCAGTTGAAAAGTCTGCTGTAGAGCAGCTTGAAGAGGTATATCACCTAACTTTAAAAAGGAAAAAAAAAAGCACTCTGTAGATCACTTACAAGAGGAAAACTTTCTGCATTTTATTAGATCAGCTGCTGCATACTGGCAGCACACATAACAAGTAGTATGGCGCCCTCTGCTTTCTATGATTGGAAACAGCAAGTAAACCTCAGCAGCACAAACTACAAGTCAGATGTGCTTCTTAGAAATCCTGTGCAGAGAGAAACATTGTATATGGCCTGTCATTGTTCTCTCCTTCTGAAAATACTAGTTGTCTGGTCGTCTTTCTGATACTCCAGTTTCAGTTTTTTTGGTTATTAAGGCTAGGTTTAGATGGGTGCAGAACTGCGTGTAAATCGCACGCGTTCTGCAGCAAAAGTCCGCTGCTGTTTAGCAGATGCTTGGAACTGTCATTAATTCTTAATGGCACTCCCAAGAATTGGAAACCGTGGCCCATTTTCCTTTGCGGGAAACACTTAGCATATGCGGTTTCTGTGCGGTTGCCGTTTTAGTCTAGTACACATCTCTAGTTGCCCGCAGCTTACGCATATATTTGTAAATGTGTGCAAACTAAAGACCTGGTTTTAACATGAATTGTTAGACAGGACAATTTGGTTTGTTGCAGGCTGGCTGGTACGTATGCTGCACATTTTTCTTTGTTGTTGTTTAACCTCCCTGGCGGTATTCCCGAGTGTAGCTCGGGGTAAAGTTTCAGTACCAAAAGCGGTAACCCCGAGCTACACTCGGGATTACTGCAACGTTGCTCTGGGATCCCTGTACCACTTACCTTGTCCTGCGCTCCCGTGATGTCCCCCCTGCAATACCCCCCGGCCATGTCCTCCGGCCGATGCCGGCATCCGTCTTCCGGGTTCCATTCCCTGCGAGCGTCGGGATGTGCGGGATGCACGAGGGACGGAACCAGTGGGAAATTCAAAAATGTCAAAATTTTACAAACGCATAATACACTAAAATCTGATAGTATTACATTACTGTTTCAAACCATTTCACATACATTTTGTCCCGAGTGCTTTGTCCTGTGCCCTGCCTGCATTTTTACTGTTCTTTCTGCCTGGAAACTGAGAAATGTCCATGGCGTCAAAAAAGCGTCTCTTTAGGTCAAAAGCGGTTTTAGACCAGCTAGAGAACAGCGATAGTAAATTAGAATCACTTGCAGAATTGAGTGATAATGATTTGTGGGGAAATTCGTCATCAGACACTGAAAACAGTTTTGCGACAGTGATGTGCGAACTTGGCGCTATATTTCAAATTTCAGTGTTTTTGGTTTGATTACATTATTGAATTAAATTTATTATTATATTTTTTATGATTATTTATTATATTATAATTTGTGATTTCGTGTTTCAAGTTTTATCATATCCGGAATGTTTACTAGACTCTCTTGTTCGGACAGATTTCAGTGAGTTACTCCTAAAAATTACAGGCCTACAATAAAAAAAAATACATATTTCCATTGAAAACAATGTACCGCTTTGAGCACAGAAATACTGACATAATCATACTGCTAGGGAGGTTAACCACTTGCCTACCGGCACTTTCACCCCCTTCCTACCCAGGCCAATTTTCAGCTTTCAGCGCTGTTGCACTTTGACAATTGCACGGTCATGCAGCACTGTACCCATATGAAATTTTTATAATTTCTTTCACACAAATAGAACTTTCTATTGGTGGTATTTAATCACCACTGGGGTTTTTGCTTTTTTTTCACTATAAATGAAAAAATACCAAAAATTTAGAAAAAAAAGGTTTTCTTTGTTTCTGTTTATAAAATTTTGCAAACAGGTAATTTTTCTCCTTCACTGATAGGCAGCATTGATGGGCACTGACGGGCACAGATTGTCAGCTTTGTTGGGCATTTTTAGGGCTGCACTGATAATCAGTGCCCTGATTATCAGTGCAGATGTCTCCTTTGACAATTTCCGGTTATCGGCAGTACTTTCCTCGTGCTGTGACAGAGTGAGGAAAGTACTGCCGATAACCGGCAAGTGTATTTACATGGTGATCAGCTGTGATTGGGCACAGCTGCTTATGTGGTAAAAGGCCGCTACGATTGGCCTTTTACCATGTCTCCAAAGGATACAGCGATCACAGTGTTGGGTGCACGCCGCTGGGGGCAAGTTCTGAGAAGATGTCATATGACGCCCTCCCAAAACTGGACAACTGCGCTGCAGCCGTCATTCGGCTATAGCGCAGTAAGAAAGTGATTAACATGCCTCACCCTTCCATGTGCTCCTTGCTGCAAAGGCCAGGTATACATCTGTACATCTGTGTTGCATGGAGTCAACCAACTTCTGGCACCTGTGAACAGGTATTCCAGCCAGGATGATTGGACTACATTCCACAGTTCTTCTCTATTTCTTGGTTTTGCCTCAGAAACTGCATTTTTGATGTCACCCCACAAGTTTTCTATTGGATTAAGATTCGGGGATTGGGCTGGCCACTCCATAACGTCAATCTTGTTGGTCTGGAACCAAGATGTTACACGTTTACTGGTGTGTTTGGGGTTGTTGTCTTGTTGGAACACCCATTTCAAGGGCATTTCCTCTTCAGCATAAGGCAGCATGACCTATTAAAGTATTCTGATGTATTCAAACTGATCCATGATCCCTGGTATGCGATAAATAGGCCCAACACCGTAGTATGAGAAACATCCCCATATCATGATGCTTGCGCCACCATGCTTCACTGTCTTCACAGTGTACTGTGTCTTGAATTCAGTGTTTGGGGGTCGTCTGACAAACTGTCTCCGGCCACTAGACCCAAAAAGAACAATCTTACTTTCATCAGTCCTCATAATGTTTCACCATTTCTCTTTAGGCCAGTCAATGTGCTCTTTGGCAAATTGTAATCTCTTCAGCACGTCTTTTTTTCAACAGTGGGACCTTGCGGGGACTTCTTGCAGATAGCTTGGCTTCACATAGGTGTCTTCTAATTGTAACAGTACTCACAGGGAACGTCACACCTTCTTTGATCTTCCTGGAGCTGATTGTTGGCTGAGTCCTTGCCATTTTGGCTATTCTTCTATCCATTTGAATGGAATTTTTTCGTTTTCTTCCACGTCTTTCAGGTTTTGGTTGCCATTTTAAAGCATTTGCGATCATTTTAGCTGAGCAGCCTATCATTTTCTGCACTTCTTTATATGTTTTCCCCTCTCCAATCAACTTTTTAATCAAGGTACGCTGTTCTTCTGAACAATGTCTGGAACGACCCATTTTCCTCAGAATTTCAGAGAGAAATGTGCTGTAACCAGCATGTACAACATTTGCTGCCTTCCTTCTCTAAATAAGGGCAATAATTGCCACCTGTTTTTCAAAGAATGAATGACCTCACTAATAGAACTCCACACCATCAGCAGCATGCATGTCATGACTGTTGGGTCTGTTGGATTTCTATTACTCTACTACACCTGCTAGTAAATTTTTTGCCATGTAGAAATATCATTTCTACCAAAAACAGTGATTGATCAGGTTAGTGATGTCTGACTGCTATTATTTTGAACACAACTGTATATGCTCCAACTTTGGAGGCTCTCAAATTTTACAGAGTTAGTACACTGGGGCGCCATGAAGTGGCCCTGCAGCTTACGCATATAATTGCAAATGTGTGTAAACTAAATCTCTGATTTCAACATGAACTGTTAGACAGGACAGTTTGTTTGCTGCAGGCTGGCTGGTAAGCGAGCTGAGAATTTTTTTTGTTGTTTGACGTGCGTCACCCTTTCATGTGCTCCTTGCTGCAGAGGTCAGTTATGAGTTGGGGTGCTTGTTATTTGTTTGTAGGTTCACATCTCTCCACTTTCAGTTTTTTTGGTTATTAAAGCTAAGTTCACATCTATGTGGGACAGCATGTAAATCACACGTATTTCCACAACAAAAGTGTGCTGCTGTTTAGCAGATGCACGGGGTAGACTTTAGGAATGAATGGCCCCCTCATGCATTGGGTACCGCGGCACGTTGGAAGTACATGGAAACACAAAGCTCTATGCTGTTTCTGTGCAGCTGCGGTTTTAGAAAAGGTGCAGGCACCTTTTCACTGTATTTCCCACAGTTACAATGGCTCATACAAATGAATGAGCTGGTGTGCCCACGCAAATGCGGAAACCGCAAATGTGTGAACTTCAATCCTTAGGACCAGGATGCAGATCAAGTGATCTGACTTTATTCTGACAACTTGCTTCATGCTTTTTTTCTGGGTCAGGAATAAAGAAAGTATAGACAGAGAGCCAGGCAGCTAGCATCTTCTGAATGAGGAAAGAAAAAAACAGAGGGTGCACAGGCCTAGTGCATTACCATAAAAAATAAATAAAGTAGGTGTTGTACTCACAAATGACAATATAGTCAAGGCACATCATAAAGAACAGCTGGGTCAACACCACGCTGTCAGGGCAGGGCTGTGGAACGGACAGGTAGGCCTAGTGGCAGGGTTACACACTGGCTGACGACAACCACCACCAACAGACCGAAGTCCCTCAGGGCGCGGAGTCTAAGTCCCAGGCTGCCCTTCACCAGGGCCCCTGATGGTGGGGATGGACTTGACGCAGCCAGGAACCAGGTCGCGGCCCCCGAGACACCCCGGCTGCGATAATGGCCGCCGCCAATGGCGTGTAGCTGGTGAGAATGACAATAGCGTAGTCAGGCAAGCTGGGTCAACAACAACGGGACAAAACGGTACAGAACAGTAGACAGAGAATCACAGGTCACGGGCCGGGTTCAGCAACGGAAGGTCAGATCGAAGGAAAACACAGAGAATGGTCTAGTCACGAGCCGAGTCAAATACCAGAAGAGTCACGAGCATATACACAGAGCTGTAGCAAGACAAAGACACAAGACACAAGTGCAAAGAGCATGTGCGGATCACAGGCTTATATGTACTCAGCCACACCCCTCTGGGGGATGGACCTCAGAGACCTGAAGGCATAAAAGCTTCCCACCATGCTCAGCATAAATCCAAGATGGATGCCAGCACATGGAGTAACATAACCTCTGGGAAAAGGTAGGACCTTGACACACGCTGAATAATAGGGAGTGTAGACATCCAATAGGCTGACGCGTTTTGAGGACTTGCCTCTTCCTCAATGGGCTCTGAGGAAGAGGCAAGTCCTCGAAACGCGTCAGCCTATTGGATGTCTACACTCCCTATTACGGACTGTTACTCAGCGCGGTGTTGACTAATCTGTTCTTTATGGCGTGCCTTGACTATATTGTCGTTTGTGAGTACAACACCTACTTTATTTCTTATTAAACATTTTTTATGGTAATGCACTAGGCCTTTGGGCCCTCCTGTTTTTTCTTTCCGCATTCAGTATATTTGGATTCCCCCGGTCTATTTGAGGGCAGCAAGGTGTGCATGTTCCAGGACATTCTTAATGTGGTTGTAGCCTGCATCGAGTCCATTCCCAAGTGCAGGAGCATTTGTGTTTGCTGGTTCTTAGCTAGCATCTTCTGTACGGGGTCAGCAATGGTAGCCTAAACACATTTCCACAATACTTTTGAAGTGCATTCACACTAGCAGACAGTGGTGCTGATGATCTGTAAACACTGTTTATTTATTTTTATGCAAACTTTTAAAAAATGCCACAAAATTAAATTGGATTAAAAAAGTATTGGCTGTTTGTGTGTATATACAGTATGTATATATGTGTACATACACTATATTACCAAACGTATTGGGACGCCTGCCTTTATACGCACATGAAGTTTAATGGCATCTCAGTCTTAGTCCGTAGGGTTCAATATTGAGTTGGCCCGCCCTTTGCAGCTATAACAGCTTCAACTGTTCTGGGAAGACTGTCCACAAGGTTTAGGAGTGTCTATGGGAAGGTTCGACCATTCTTCCAGAAGCACATTTGTGAGGTCAGGCACTGATGTCAGACTAGAAGGCCTGGCATGCAGTCTCCACTCTAATTCATCCCAAAGGTGTTCTATTGGGTTGAGGTCAGGACTCTGTGCAGGCCAGTCAAGTTCCTCCACCCCAAACTCGCTCATCCATGTCTTTATGGACCTTGCTTTGTGCACTGGTGTGCAGTCATGTTGGAACAGGAAGGGGCCATCCCCAAACTGTTCCCACAAAGTTGGGAGCAGGAATTTGTCCAAAATGTCTTGGTATGCTGACATCTTAAGAGTTTTTCCGTCTCTGGGACTAAGAGGCCAAGCCCAACCCCTGAAAATCAACCCCACACCATAATCCCCCCTGCGTGTGTGTGTATGTATGCACGTGTGTGTGTATATACTGTGAGGAACAGAAGTATTTGAACACCCTGTGATTTTGCAAGTTCTCCCACTTAGAAATCATGGAGGGGTCTGAAATTCACATTGTAGGTGCATTCCCACTCTGAGAGACAGAATTTAATGTGAATTTCAGACCTCTCCATGATTTCTAAGTGGGAGAACTTGCAAAATCGCAGGGTGTTCAAATACTTTTGTTCTTCGCTGTATATCTATATCTAGCTAGATGCTTCGATTGAATGCTGCATCTGTCCCCTGCACCAGAGAACTGAGCGATCAAAGACTGCGTTTTGCTCAGTTCTCCCCCTTCCGCTCTGAGCAGAGAGCTGTGACTGTCAGTCTCCCGCTCTCTGCTCTGACCCCCCAGTGTTCACTGCAACATTGAACTGTGAAGGAGGTGGGAGGGGCTGGCTCAAGCTCTCGGCTGATCGCCAGACACATTCTTGGAATTAGTTTTACGGAACGCTGCTCAATATCTGCGTCCCATTTTTTAATTTTGGAAACAGCCAAAAGTTGTAGGATGCAAATTCAGTGGAAAAAGGTGGTTGATCAAGTTTTGGAATTTTTTTTAGGCTAGGAACTTGCAAACACTTAACGCATCATATGCAGAAGCATTGTCATGGTGGAAAATCCACTTGTCAAGCCAGGGTTCCAGTGTTTTCCTCTGAACTGATTCCTGTAGCATTTTAATTTTCGACATTTGCATCCATCCTTTGCATTTTTGACTGCTCACTGTCATCGTGGACATCTTCCTGTCCCTTCTTAAAGCGCCTATGCCATTCAAAAACACTTGATTTCTTCATGGAATTTTCACCATAAGCCTGTTGAAACAGAGATAAAGTCTTACTCGCAGTTTTGCCAATTTTCAAGCAAAAAAGTGATGTTGATCCACTGCTCCAGATTCCTGTTGCCTATTTTTGGCCAACAGCACAATATACACGTGTTATTTTTTCTACCACTCTGTAAAAACTCAGCTGGTCTGTGACACAGGCGAGTACAAGGTCAAACATGTCAGAACATGTACAAGGTCAAACATGTCAGAACATGTACAAGGTCAAACATGTCAGAACATGGCTGTGTGACTCACCACCATCATGCTGTGTTGATGGCATTCTGGGAATTCTACTTTCACACCTTGTATGCATGAGAGTCTTTTTAGTGTATAGACTCTTTATGTGTTAGTGTAAAATATCGATATTGTCTCGATATTATGTAAACCTATATTGGTGAGGTCCAAAATAGAAATTTCTTCCAGTTCTTGTGCAAAAACTCAAAATGGATTTAATAATATAATTGCGTAAAATATTAGAATATAAAATGTAATATGATGTAAAAAAAAAAAAAGGTAATTGTGTTCTTGAGATAAAAGCTGTGTTTGTGTAGCTGTGGGCCGCTGTCTGTCCAGCTAGCCATCTCATGTAAGGCTGCTAAAAGGTCTTTGTTCTTTTACTATATAAGTAACAATTCAGCCCCCACCTTCTCCTAAAAGTTGGCTGGCTTTCCTTCTGTGACTTCTAGTCCCACAATAATATCTAGTGACAAATGTATAGAACAAACCTTCTGCCTTGCTCCCTTTCCTTTCACTGATGGTCTGGCTTCCGAAAATCAATTCTCAGGGCCCCTAGTCAGAGCTACGCTGACATTCCTTTAGAGTCAGGGGGGATGGGGAGTGTTACACATATACCGCGTTCCAAATTATTATGCAAATGATATTTTTGTCATTTACCTAAATAATTGATGTAAATAACAGTCAGCATAATTCTCATGTTATCAACTATTAAGAGTACAATTCAAATTTTATTGAACAAACCTCCTAATGATAACAGTATTTTTTTTAAATAAAAAATGTACAACGCACTGTTCCATATTACGCACAGTAAGTTTCGAAACACTTTATAGGATGTAAAGAACTGAAAATTGTCATTTGTTGTGTTTGCAGCTTATTTACTGAAATCAAACGCTATTTCAATCAAACGTTTAACAACATTTTAACTTTTTAAACATTTTAACAGGTCACGTTACATTTTAACATAGGACCCCTTATTTGATAGCAGCTTCACAAGTCTTGCATCCATTGAACTTGTGAGTTTTTGGACAGTTTCTGCTTGAATTTGTTTGCAAGATGTCAGAATAGCCTTCCAGAGCTGCTGTTTGGATGTAAACTTCCTCCCACCCTCATAGATCTTTTGCTTGAGGATGCTCCAAAGGTTCTCAATAGGATTGAGGTCAGGGGAGGATGGAGGCCACACCATGACTTTCTCTCCTTTTATCCCCATAACAGCCATTGATGCAGAGGTATTCTTTGCAGCATGAGATGGTGCATTGTTATGCATGAAGATGATTTTATTACGGAAAGCATAGTTCTTCCTTCTGTACCAGGGAAGAAAGTGGTCAGTCATACACTCCACATACTTTGCAGAGGTCATTTTTACACCTTTGGGAGCTCTAAAGGGGCCGACCCGCTCTGTTCCCATGATTCCGGCCCAAAACATGACTCCACCACCGCCTTGCTGACGTCGCAGCCTTGTTGGAACAGGGTGGTCGTCCACCAGCCATCCACTACTCTATCCATCTGGACCAGCCAGGGTTGCACGGCACTCATCAGTGAACAGGACTGTTTGAAAATTAGTCTTCATGTATTTTATTGCCCAGTGCAGCCGTTTCTGCTTGTGAGCATTGGTTAGTGGTGGCCGAATAGAAGGTTTATGAACAGTTGCAAGACTCTGGAGGACTCTACACCTTGATGTCCGTGGGACTCCAGAGGCACCAGCAGCTTCAAATATCTGTTTGCTGCTATGTAATGGTATTTTAGCAGCTGCTCTCTTGATCCGATGCATGGATCTGGCAGATATCTTCCTCAATGTGCCTTTATCTGCACGAACCCGTCTGTGCTCTGAATCAGCCACAAATCTCTTAATAGTGCGATGATCACACTTAAGTTTTCGTGAAATATCTAATGTTTTCATACCTCGTCCAAGGCATTGAACTATTTCACTCTTTTCGGCAGCAGAGAGATCCTTTTTCTTCCCCATATTGCTTGAAAATGGTGCTCTGCTTAATAATGTGGAACACCCTCCTTTAGTAGTTTCTCCTTAAATTGGGCTCACGGCCAATCTAATTATCACATGTGTCCGAGATTGTTTTCAGTGATCAAAAGAGCCCTGACACACAATGCCATCCATGAGTTAAGCTGAAAAACAAAATATTTCATCTTTGTGACACTTAGAATTTGCATAATAATTTAGAACGCGGTGTACACTCAATCATATTTATGTATGCACAGTATATAATGCTCCTAAAAGTTTATATATCAATTACGTAATGTAAAGTTCTATCTTATATTAATATCTTAATATAGAAATATTACAGTATAAAACTTATATGAAATAGTCTTACACTCATATTAGCCACTCCATAATAAATATAAATATATATATATATATATAT
Organism: Staurois parvus; assembly: GCF_062004578.1. Lineage (NCBI taxonomy): Eukaryota > Metazoa > Chordata > Amphibia > Anura > Ranidae > Staurois > Staurois parvus. The sequence continues at coordinate 3,137,315 of NW_028318360.1, read as the reverse complement.
ATATATATATATATATATATATATATATATATATTATACACACAGCGGGTGAAATAAGTATTGAACACATTAACATCAGTAAATATATTTATAGGTGCTATTGACTTGAAATTTTCACCACATGTTGGTAACAACTAATGCAATCCGTACATACAAAGAAATCAAAACAGATATGCTTAGAAATTAAGTTATGTGTAATAAAATGGAATGACACAGGGAAAAAGTATTGAACACATGAAGAAAGGGAGGTGCAAAAACGCATAGAAAGCCAAAACACCAGCTGAAATCTCAGTCATTAGAAAGCAATCCTGCCCCCTGTCAGTGCAAATTAATATCGACTGGTTCAGTCTCAACTGATGGCCTATAAAAGTGTCTCATTACCAAGGCGTCACACAAGAAACATCTTATGATGGGTAAAAGCAAATCACTCTCTCAAGTACGTCGCAACCTTATTGTTGCAAAACATACTGATGGCATTGGCTACAAAAGGATTTCTGAATGTTCAAATGAGCACTATTTGGGCCATATTTCGGAAGTGGAAAGACCATCATTTCACCAAAAACCAGCCACGAGAAGGTGCTCCTTGCAAGATTTCTGACAGAGGAGTGAAAAGAATTTACAGAAGAGTTGTCCAAGAGCCAATTTCCACTTGTGGAGAGCTTCAGAAAGACCTGGAATTAGCAGGTACAATTGTTTCAAAGAAAACAAAAAGTAATGCACTCAACCGTTCTGTGTGCACGCTCCCCACACGAGACTCCATTGCTGAAGAAAAAGCATGTTGAAGCTTGTTTAAAGTTTGCTGCACAACATTTAGACAAGCCTGTGAAATACTGGGAGAATATAGTCTGGTCAGATGAGGCCAAAATTGAACTCTTTGGATGCCATAATACACACTATGTTTGGAAATCAAATGGCATTGCACATCACCCCAAAAACACACCAGTGAAGTTTGGAGGTGGGAACATCATGGTGTGGGGCTGTTTTTCAGCATACGGTACTGGCAAACTTCTCATCATTGAGGGAAGGGTGAATGGAAATATGTACCATGACATTCTTGATAATCTGCCATCTACTAGGATGATGAAGATGAAACGAGGGTGGACATTTCAGCAAGACAATGATCCCATACACAAAGCCCAGGGAACTCTCAAATGGTTTCAAAGAAAGAAAATAAAGCTGCTAGAATGGCCCAGTCAATAACCTAACTTGAATCCAATAGAAAATCAATGGAAAGAACTAAAGATCAGAGTTCATAGAAAAGTTCAAGATTTGAAGACTGTTTTTGTGGAAGAATGCGACAAAATCACACCTGAGCAATGTATGTGACTAGTTTCTCCATACAGGAGGCGTCTTCAAGCTGTCATTACAAACAAAGGATTTTGTATGAAGCAGGGTCGGACTGACCATTCGAACACTCGGGCACTGCCCGAGGGCCCGGGGGTCAGTAGGGGGCCCCATGAAATGCCCCTGGTACTTTTTTTTTTTTTTTTTTTTTTTTTTATAGGCTTTTTTGGGTGTGCTTTGAGTGTGGGCAAAGACACAGGGGCTCCATGATCCCATATTGCCCGGGGGCCCCATGAGTTGTCAGTCCGCCCCTGGTATGAAGTATTAAATAAGTTTCAGTTAGCAAGTTTAATACTTTTTTACCTGTGTCATTCCATTTTATTACACTTAACTTATTTGCTGAACTTATTTGGTTTCTTTATATGTATGGATTGCATGTGCTGTTACTGAAATGTGGTGAAAATTTCAAACCAATAGCACCTTTAGAATGTATTAACTGAGGAAAATGGCGACGTGTTCAATACTTATTTCACTATATATACATATATACATATATATATATATATATATATATATATATATATATATATATATACACACACACACACACATCAGAACTCATTAGGGAATAATCTCCTACTGGATATCTATACTGCTATGGACTGGGTAATGTGTTTGGAACATAAGGATGCCCCATCGTTTGATGGAAATTAAAATTTATCAACCTACAGAGGACTGAATTCAAAGACACCCCGAAAATCAAAGTGAAAAAATTATGCAGCAGGCTAGTCCATTTTGCTGAAATTTCATTGCAGCAACTCAAATTGTGCTCAGTAGTTTGTATGGCCCCCGTGCTTGTATGCATGCCTGACAATGTCGGGCATGTTCCTAATGATACGACGGATGGTGTCCTGGGGTATTTCCACCCAGATCTGGACCAGAGTATCACTGAGCTCCTGGACAGTCTGAGGTGCAACCTGGCAGCATCGGATAGACCAAAACATGATTTCCCAGAGGTGTTTTATTGGATTTAGGTCAGGCAAGCATGGGGGCCATTCAGTGGTATCAATTCCTTCATTCTCCAGGAACTGCCTGCATTGCTGTGCACCAGGAGGAACCCTGGACCCACTGCACCACCATAGCAGGGGGTAATGGGTCCAAGGATTTCAGCCTGATACCGAATGACAGCCATTGTCTAGCCCATAGAGATCTGTGCATTCCTCCATGCATATACCTCCCCAGACCATCCCTGACGCACCACCAAAACGGTCATGCTGAACGATGTTAATTTCATTAACACCAAAGCAGCTGAAACTGACTAATAACCCCCTCTGCTACTTAACTGACCAGATCAATATCCCAGGAGTTTAATTGACTTGATGCTATATCCTGATTAAAAAGTGTTCCATTAATTTTTTTGAGCAGTGTGTGTGTATGTATGTGTGTATGTATGTGTATATATATATATAATATATATACAAACACACTCCCCTTCATGGCCACAGGTGTATAAAATCAAACACCAAGGCATGCAGACTGCTTCTACAAACATTTGTGAAAGAATGGGTTGCTCACAGGAGTTGCCACCTGTTCAATAAGTCCATCCGTGAAATTTCCTGGCTACTAAATAAACCACGATCAACTGTTAGTGGTATTATAACAAAGTGGAAACAACTGAGAAGAACAGCAACTCAGCCATGAAATGGTAGGCCACGTAAAATGACAGAGCGGGGTCAGCGCATGCTGAAGCACACAGTGCGCAGAAGTCGCCAAATGTCTGCAGAGTCAATAGCTAAACACCTCCAAACTTCATGTGACCTTCAGATTAGCACAACAGTGCGTAGAGAGCTTCATGGAATGGGTTTCCATGGCCGAGCAGCTGCATCCAAATCTTACATCATCAAATGCAATACAAACTGTCGGATGCAGTGGTGTAAAGTATGGCGCCACTGGACTCTAGAGCAGTGGAGACATCTTCTCTGGAGTGATGAATAATGATTCTCTGTCTGGCAATCCGAAAGATGTGTCTGGGTTTGGTGGTTGTCAGGAGAGCGGTACTTGCCTGACTGCATTGTGCCAAGTGTAAAGTTTGGTGGAGGGGGGATTATGGTGTGGGGTTGTTTTTCAGGGGTTGGGCGCTGGGCCACCCCTTAGTTTCAGTGAAGGGAACTCTTAAGGCGTCAGCATACCGAGACATTTTGGACAATTTCATGCTCCCATCCTTGTGGGAACAGTTTGGGGATGGCTCCTTTCTGCTCCAACAATGCGCACCAGTGCACAAAGCAAGGTCCATAAAGACCTGGATGAGCGAGTTTGGGGTGGAGGAACTTGACTGGCCTGCACAGAGTCCTGACCTCAACCCGATAGAACACCTTTGGGATGAATTAGAGCAGAGACTGCGAGCCAGGCCTTCTCGTCCGACATCAGTGCCTGACCTCACAAATGCGTTTCTGGAAGAATGGTCAAACCTTCCCATAGACACTCCTAAATCTTGTGGACAGCCTTCCCAGAAGAGGTGAAGCTGTTATAGCTGCAAAGGGTGGGCCAACTCAGTATTGAACCCTACAGACTAAGACTGGGATGCCATTTAAAGTTCATGTACGTGTAAAGGCAGGTGGTCCATTATTTTTGGCAGTATAGTATATATTCACATAGACTATAAAAGTCTGTTTATCTTACTTTTCCCAATCTAGAACAAATGGAAATATAACAACTCAGTTATTCTATTAACACTCTTACCAATGTTAATAATAATAATAAGCAGATATTAGATTAAAGAAAGCTTCTAACAGTTAGCAATGTTATGACTTCACACAATGGCAGTGTTCTGTGGTCCTAATTCACTCCCGGTCCTAGTGTGACAACACTGCACATTGGACAGGAAATAATAGCCTGAAAAAATGGAAACGAATGTAGCCACCACATACAAGCCCAGGTGAGCTGCAATATATTACGTGTTCCTAGGTTTAGATACACTTTAATTGAGATAAATATATGATAACTTTTTACGTATCTTTTTACTTGCTATATATTTGTGGAATAGCCTGTTGAATATCCCCCTTGATGTTTTTGTGTCATTGTCAGGCTGCTCTTTGAACAGCAGAAACAGGAGATTGACTACCATGCCCTTAGCAGGTGCCTTGGCAAGCCAGTTATCATTACCTTGTGTCATGCAAGCTATCAGGGAGACCTGGTACATGTTGATCACGGTCGATCACTTATAATGAGTAAAGGTAAGTGTTTCTTTACAGTTATCTGTAGTAATTATTGTTAAAGCATATCCAAGTCATGTTTTGTTTAGTTCTAGATAGAGTAGGTATTGATTAAAAGCCATGTCAAGTTTTTTCTTTGTTGTCGATGGGAGGGAGATTTTCCACCACTTTATTCCTTAACCACTTCCACTCTGGACACTTTTGCCCCCTTCCTGACCAGGGCAATTTTCAGCTTTCAGTGCTATCACACTTTGAATGACAATTGCGCGGTCATGCAACACTGTACCTATATGAATTTTTTTTTGAGACAGATAAAACTTTATTTTGGTGGTATTTATTCACTGCTGAGATTTTAATTTTTTTTGCTATGTAAATGAAAATGTCGAAAAATTTTGAAAAAAGTGTTTTTTTTCAAAATTTTTCGACAAAAAATTTGCAAATAAATAATATTTCATCATAAATCTTGGCCAAAATTTATCCCGTTATCTTTTTAGTAAAAAAAAAAAGCCAAATTAGTTTATAACCAAAAATTATCATTTTTAAACTTTTTTTTTACATTTTTATTTTTTTATATTTTATTTTTTTTTTACATACTGTCACCCTAGCAGTACAGTGTCACCATGGTGACACTGTACTACTTTTGGGGGGTGATGAAGATTTTTTTTTTTTTCTTTACACTGATTACTTTTACACCCATATAGGATGTAAAAGTAATCATTTCCTTTTTCTCTCTGTGTGCATTCTTGCATCCATTGGGAAATACTGTGTGAGCTGTTATTGGTCACAGCTTGTCACATGGTACAAGGCTGTTGTGAATAGCCTTGTACCATGTGACCTCTGTGATCATTCACAGATTTCACACGTAGTAAGCAATTATGTCACAAGTGACATCTTGCTTACTACTTTGCATGTGATCACTGATTGGCCAATCAGTGATCACATGATCGAGACCTCGTACAGAGGTGCAGTCCGAGGATTGGTGTTTCACTGTGTCCGGAGGACACAGCGGGCACCGGATTGCGCACACAAGCAGGGTGTGGGGAGGCAGTTTATAAACGGCCACCCCACCCTGCAGTGCCACCATCCGGCCATTTATATTCCAAAACAAAATGTTCAAAGCAAACAAAATCATGAAGTACTTTTGAATGACATTTGTTCAATCAGCAAATGTACAAATGTTCATACAAATATTCAAAAATTTGCTAATTTGCTAATGTATGGTCAGGTTAATGTAGCCACCACAATTCAGGAATGTTAAGTTGCAATATATTTCATTTTTGTTTGGATTTTTATATTCTTTAAGATTTTACATACCAAAAGCATCCTTACTATCGATAAAGTCTCTCTGGACAGTTTGTACTTGGTCCTGTTTGGCACAGAAGCTGGACTGGTCTGTTTCCAGTTCAGGCAGTGGCAGCAGATGCACTAGTGGCTCTGTAGAATAAGTTCTCTCTGATTCGTGTCTTTCCTCTCTGAGGCTTCTGCCTTAGCTGATCCACAGAATCAAGTTGGAAGGAATTTTGATGATTCTAATAACCACAGATTGACCCATGAAAATTTGGTGTGCCAGACAGGCCAGATCATCTCTCTCAAGTTCCGACCTTGCACCCTGCTTCTCATTTGCTGCATATATATGGCTGAAAAATTCCAGGACTGAAGTAGTTATCTCAGACTCTGTGAAATCTACTATGCTTAAAGTAGTAAAGTAACAGAACAGTGAAATCAGTGTATATGCAGTAAAGCATGCTTGTTATACTCAATGTGGAACCTAAGGGGTTAATTCTCTGCATTGTGTAAAAAGGCTGTTTGATCCTGACTTCTCTGATCCTCCCCTTCTTCCAGTGTCCCCCACTTATCTCCTGATAAGACATATCTGTGGAGTAGCTCTGCACATGCTCAGTTTGGTATTTCTAGAGAGGTTTTTTGTTTTCTTGGGAGAGTGCACGTGATCAGCACAGGGCCAATCAGCACTGTCTAGACAGAGGTCAGGGGTTCTGCATCCTCCTAGAGCAGATTGAAAACTCCTCCTACAAGCTTTAACATGTGCTCTGCTGGACACTGATAGAAGTCACAAGACTGCTCTAACTGCTGATGAGAAAAGGTATTTAGCCAGTTGCCATCCTCCCTGTAGCAGGTTTACTGCTACAGGGTGGAATCCCTGTGCAAAATCACATGTGTATATATATATGTGATCCATGCTCCCACCATGTTCACGGGTAGGGGGCACACACACCTGCCGACCCCGTGTGGCTGTGGTTCGGTGCAGCACCAATCAGTCAGCAGATTCAGGCCAGTGATGTTCGGCCTGGATCTGCTGATTGATCACTGCCCTATCACAGATCTTCTTGTGCCTGTGTTTACATTACACAGGCACAGGAAATGATGCAATCTTCTCTCCCTGGGGCACATTCCCTTCCAGTGAAATAAGAAAGCAGATCCAAGTGAGCTAAAAGCACTACACCTTACAGTAAAAGCACTGATAGTTCACATTTAACCCCCTGATCGCCCCCCAGTTACCCCCTTCACTGCCCTGTCACCAGTGTCATTAGTACAGTGTACAGATTTTTTACTTATCACTGTATTAGTATCACAGGCGACTTCAGCTAGCATTAGCATCCCCCCAGATAGTGTCAGATTGCCCACCACTACATCAATCATCATATTTAACCCTCTAATTGCCAGGAACATGCTCACATACACAATAAACCTCCATTGCTAGTATAGTGTCTGAATGGATCAATATCTTTGACCAGATCAGAACTATACTAGCGTTCACAATAATATAATGTCACCAAAAATGCAGCGTTAGCAGGATCAGCCCCGAAACCTGCCAGCACCTGCATTTTAGCCCTTACGCTTACCCTCCCCTTCACCCTCAGCAAGTACAGTGTCAGTAGATCACTGTCACTTGATACATTGCACACAAAACTGCAGGGTTAGCAAGATCAGGCCTGATCTCTGCTTCCACTAGCAGGTAAATTTTTTTTAGTAGTGGTGCAAGCAGTCCCTGTCAGCCAGGTGCTCTTTTTCCCTATTTGTTGGGGCCTTCATCCAACGGCTTGTAAATACCTGTCTTAGGGGTAAAAAGTCTGCTTGAAAAATGCTGAATTGCTCGCACTGAAGTGGAAGGACAAACGTTTTGTTTATGTCCTGTTTTCCATTCATGCAAACACGACCATCCAAATTTCTATGGCAGCTGGTGTTGTTGAGAAGCTCCTCTGTGTCCACAACTATAAACCTAACATGGGAGGGGTAGACTTCAGTGACCAGATGATGAAGCCATACTTAGTTTCCTGAAAAGCCAAATGCTGGTACAAAAAAAGTGTCTGTTTATTTATTTCAATTGGCTCTGTACAACGCTTTTGTTCTTTACAAAGCAACTGAATGAAGTGGATCCTTCCTAAAATTCCAGGAAGAAATAATAATGGCCCTTTTGTATCCAGAAGGTGCTATGGCCCAAACCCCCAACACAGATGCAGTAAGCCGGATGCATGAGAGGCATTTTCCTGATGCCATTTCTTGTACCCCAACCCAAAAGACACCCCAAAAAAGTTGTTGTGTCTGTAGCAGACATGGAATTAAGTGTGACACCCACTATTTTTGTCCCTCCTGTCCTGGCCAACCTGGTCTCTGCCTCAAGGACTGCTTCTGTCACTACCATACACTAGTGGAGTATTAGTATAGGGTACAGCACAGTCTAGGTCACATAGATACACAGGGTATCGAAAGATGTTAAGTAGTCAGGAAAAAAGTAAAATAAAGTGAGTTACTGTTTTATTGTCAACCATTGCTGTTTTCTTTGCAGGAATGCTGTTCAGTTGTTTATTCTGACAGCAACAGGGTCTTGCTTGCAGAATATACATAAGTGTGTGTATCGCTGTTGGATGAGATTTTTCATCCGCAGTTTAAAAAGAACGTATATGCCCAAGCATGGGGGCCTGGGGTAGCCAGTGGATGGATCGCCCCAATGCTTCAGCGTATATATTTTATACTACTTTTTAGCACATATTTCAATAAAAACGTTTTTATTAAGTCACTGTTTTATTGTTAACCGTTGCTGTTTTCTTTGCAGTAATGCCGTTCAGCTGCAGCACCAATCTGTTTATTCTGACAACAATAGGGTTTTGCTGCCAAAATATACGTCAGAGCGTGCAGCGCTGTTAGATGAGACTTTTCATCCGTAATTAAAAAAGAGCATATATGCCCACGCATAGGGACTTGGGGTGGCCAATGGGTGGATGGCCCCTATGATTCAGCAAATATTCTTAAAAAATCTTTTTGGCAGAGATTTCTTCATCCACATTGATCGATGTGAATAGAGGAATCTGGTTCCTTTTTTTTTTTTTTTTTGTTGCCTTCCACCTGTGAAAAAGAACATTTCATGTGTGCCCACCATTAGAATTGGGTGGATGCAGGGCGGTATATTCTAATGGTGGGCATGCCACACACTTTTTCTGGCAGAGATTTCTTCTCTTTTCTTCATTCAGCCCACAGGCTGCTTAAAAAAAAAAAAAAGAACATAGCATATATACCCAACAAGGACCAGCGATGTACTGATACATCACTGCACTTTGAGTGGTTGTCACTTAAATAATATATTGCTCTCACATGCCATGGGTATATGGTAAATGACACCACAAAATACATTCTGCTAATTCTCCAATGGGGATACCACATGTAAGAGATTTGTTGTCAATCTAGCTGTGGACAGGACCCTGAAATCCAGTAAGCACCTTCAGGCTTTTAAAGGGCTTTATTTCCTCATTACACTTCCTGACTACCTATTACAGTTTTGGAGGCCCTGAAATGCCAGAATAGTACAACCTTTCCCCCCACATGACCTGTTTTTGGAAAGTAGACACCCCAAGGAATTTGATAAGCATGGTGGGTATTTTGCAGATCTCGCTTGTTGCCACAAGTTTTTGGAAAATGAAGAAAGAAAACGAAAACATATTATTTCTTTTTCAAAATCTTGTGAGAAAAATGAGATCTGCAAAATACTCACCATGTGGTATCTCCATACTTGGCATAAGTAGCAGAATATATTTGGGGTGTAATTCCACATATACCCATGGCATGTGTGAGCAACATATCATTTAAGCAACAACTTTGTGTAAAAATAATATATGTATTTTTTTTGGTTGTCATTTTCCAAAAACTTGCGCAAAAAATAAAGTATTCCATTGACTCAACATGCCTCTCAGCAAATAATCTGGGGTGTTTACTTTCCAAAAAGGGGTCATTTGTGGGAGAATTGTGTTATCCTGGAATTTCAGAGCCTCTGAAACTGTGATAGGCAGCGAGAAAGTGAAATGAGGAACTTGCGCACCATTGAAATCAGTTTCACACGTGGTATCTCCATACTCAGGCGAAGTAGCAGAATATATTTTGGGGTGTAATTCCAAATATACCCATGGCATATGTGAGCAAGATACCTTTTTAAATGATAACTTTGTTAAAAAAAAAAAAAAAAAAAAAGTGGAAAAAAAATAATTCTTACATAGATTCAACATGCCTCTCAGCAGATAGCTTAGGGTGTCTGCTTTCCTAAAAGGGGGTCATTTGGGGGTGTTTGTACTGCCCTGGCATTTGAGTACCTCAAGAAATGTGATAGCAGTCAGAAAGTAAAAGCTGTGTAAATTCCAGTATGCATACCATAGTTTGTAGACGCTATAACTTTCACACAAACCAATTCAAACATTCAGTTATTGGGATTTTGTTTTACCAAAGACGTGTAGCAAAATACATTTTGGTCTGAATTTATGATGAAATTTGAGTTTATTGGATATTTTGTATGACAGAAATGAGAAAATATTGTTTTTAAAAAAATTTGGTCTTTTTTGTTTATAGTGCAAAAAATAAAAAACTCAGAATTGATCAAATACCACCAAAAGAAAGCTCTATTTGTGTGAAAACAATACGTAAATTTCATTTATGTACAGCATTGCAGGGCCGCGCAACTGTCAGTTAAAATAGTGCAGCGCCGTATAGCAAAAAATTGCCTAAATTCCAGGATCTATACCGCTATCACTTTCACACAAACCAAATTAATATGCACTTATTGGGATTTTTTTTACAAAAGACAGAAAAATACATTTTGGCCTAAATTTATGACAAAATGTGAGTTTATTAGATATTTTTTATAACAGAAATGAGAAAATATCTTTTTTGTTTTCAAAACTTTCAGTCTTTTTTTTTTGTTCATAGCTCAACAAATAAACCCAGAAGTGATCAAATACTACCAAAAAAAAGCTTTATTTGTGTGAATAAATTAAATAAATCTTGTTTGGGTACAGCATTGCATAACTGCCCAATTACCAGTTGACGTAGTGCAGCACCGAATAACAAAAAATGGTCTGATCAGGAAGGGGGGTAAAATCCTGTGGGGGGGGGCAAGTGGTTAGCAGTTTGCAGTTACTAAAATAATTGCACTTCCATGTTCTGTGTATTGTGGGAGACCAAATATACCAGTTTCGCTAAACTGTTTGGCTTATGAGTTGAAAGGGAAGGCTCTCCCTTTTACCTTTCTGTGTCCACTGCACCAGGAAAGTTAATGAGTCTTTGACCTTTTGCCATCAGTCTTCCATGTCCCAGATTAATAAGGCTGTGGCCTGGATTTAGACCCACACCTTCTCCAAGTCGGATTATAGGATGCTAGTTTTGAAGGTGTTGCAGGCAGCTCTGTTATTTTTGTTGTTCTTCTGCCCCTCTGTCTTGGAAGTACTTGGGAATGCCTCATGGTTAATGCATAAGAAATGCTGTGTCTGTAAATGAATGCTAAAGAAAATGGGATATTTGTAGTTACATCAAAATCCCTTACTTGGAGTCCATTAAAGGAGAAGTACAGCCAAAATTCTTTTGGCTGTACTTCTCCTGTGGATCACAGGAGTGCAATTTGTTCTGCACTCTTGTGCTGACATCACTCAGCTGGTCCAGGCTGGGGAAAGATTCCAACTTCAAAGTCAGGATCCACCCCAGAGTCTGGAGCGGCACCTGGCTCAGCCTCTCAGCGAGCGACTAAGATCCTGAGTCAGCGACTCCCTCCCCCTCCACAGCTCAGCGTTCCAGTGAATGTTGGAGGGCAGAGCAGACATTGGTGACTGACAGTCACCACTATCTGCTCAGAGCGGCAGTGAGAACTCAGATATCAGCGGACATGTGATCGCTGATTTCTTACCCTTAGAGCTGGTAGGGAAGATATGCAGCATCGGACTGACACTCCATCCACCTAGGTAAGTATAATGGGGGAAAAAATAAAAGCCACTATTCTCTTTTAAGGGCACATTTCCTTTCCTTTTGCGTTGGATGCATATTGACAATTTTTTTGGTGTTTCATAGTGCTGTCTGCTACTGTCAGGATGGTTAAAGGGCGGGGTTAGGGCCCTAAGAGGAGGACTTTAGCTTTTGTGTCTATTACCAATCTCCAGCACATGGCAGCATAAACCTACTGATGATGAATATGAAAGGCTTTGTTCCTCACTGAGCTCCAAGAAAGGTATTTTTTAGTTGGTATAAAAATCTCTTGATTGTAACAAAACCCAATTGAGTTAATCACCACTCCCCCAACAGTGTTCAAAATACTATTCAGTACTCTCCCAAACAATAAATAGAGAAGGATCACATATCACGGCTCACAACAAATAGAGAAGGATCACATGTTGGAAAATTTCAGTTATTGGACATCGTCACAAGTTCACAGAGCATCTCTGCCCTAGAAAATGTGGATATTTTAAACTGCAATGTGTGCTGCTTACTATATTCTGAACAGAATTACACATACTTACACTAAGCTTTAATTATTCTTCATGCAGAGAGATCAGGACTTCAGCAAACTCTCAGCATCCCCATTCCAAAATATGATGAAACAATCATAACTGCCTCATCAGTAGGTAAATGAACATCAGTAACTACTGACCAGAGGTACTTACCTTTCCTACTATCCAAAACAGAAAAAAAAATGTTTTGGCTGGAGCTGGGCTTTAAAGGAAAAATGAATTTTTTTCCCTTTGCCTAATCCACCTTCTCCTTCCACAGGAGCATCTTTGCCTCAATCCAGTGGCTGCGATTCCACCATTTGTTTACATTCAGCACGGTAAGTCTTCACTATCCTGGCCTTGTCTGTGCAAGTCCTATCGACTTCTGTGGGACCGTCTCTAGCCTCAGGACACAGCATTATAAAAGTCTATGAAGCGCTGATGCACAGGTGTGGAAAGGACAGTGAAAACTTGCATTGCTTGATGTAGAACAGCAGAACTGTGGCCTTCAGATTGGTGTAATTGTGGAGCTTTGAAGAGGGCAGTTGGTTAGGAGTTTTTTAAAGAACCTAATCTTTTTTTTTTTCCAAAAAAGATTTTTATTAGAAGAAAGCAGTGATAACAATACAGATACAGACGTGAATCCAAGGTCGGACAAATCACTGTATGGCGCTTCCCCTGTCTCAGATGGGTCAAAGCATAACAGGCAATACAAAACATAACATTGTAAAACATTGTGTCAGCGTAATATTACAGTCCAGGAAATGAACGGCATATAAGAAATGCGCAGAGAGATATATTGTCTTTTGACCTTTGAGCAGTATTTTCTGTCAGGGGAGTGTGACGTGTATGATAAAGAATATGAAGAGCACTTGCTAAAGCTTTGGATCTGATTCACAAGTCTAAGAATTGGATGTGTGAGTGATATGGGGCGTAGTACGTCCGTGTGAAGGACAGCGTTCTGTATCGGTTATGGTACGAAACGAAGATAGGAGTAGAGTATAGGTGGGAGCTCGAGAGCAGGTAGAGAGAAGGATAGTTAATAAGTAGAATAATGAGGTGATAAAGGTAAGTTTAGAAGAAAAAAAAAAAAGGGGGCTTAGGGTGAGGTAAAACGGAAAGGAGGAGTGAATGTCTGTGGATAGGTGGCTCTCAACCTGTGAAATGAGCTACAGTAAAAATACCTTCTCATAGCTTAAGACATGGTGCGTATCAAGACAGTCAACCGGGTAATATGCGGATACAGGTTCTAAGGGAGTAAGCCTTGGTGAAAGACTAAGGTATATCTAGGCATATATTGAGAGGTATCTCAGAAAAGAGGACATTCCCCAGTATCAGGATATCATTGGTCAATCATTACTGCATTAGTAGGTGGTAGGTAGGGGTGGTTTTAAAGTGCCTCCAACAGGCCCAAGTTCTCCTGAATCTCTCGGGATGTTCTTTGGCAACAGAGATCAGTTCCTCCATTTCCTCAATTCTACTGATCCTCGCAAACCATTCACGGATAGTGGGAATATTTGTCGAGCGCCAGTGGACTGGAACACACTGTTTTGCGCCGTTAACCATATGCATGGCGAGTGATTTACGGTATGTCCGGAATGGGAGTGAAGAGTGATGCAGCAGAAATTGTGCAGGGGTGAGCTCCAGGCTATACGTGGTCACTCGTGCAATTGTGGATTGAACTCTCCCCCAAAAAGGCTGCAGCAGTGGGCAGTCCCACTAAATGTGCCTGAGTGTACCCTTAGCCAGGTGGCATCTCCAACAAGAGTCTGAGATAGTGGGATCGAACTGGTGGAGCAGGGCTGGAACTCTGTACCATCTAGAGTATAATTTGAAGTTGCTTTCCTGTGTAGAAACACTTATGGAGCCCTTGTGAATAAGTGCGTAGATGTGATCCCAGTCTTCCGGTAGTTGGAGTTGTAGGTCAGAGGTCCAGGCTATACAGGCTTTCCTAGACTGAACCTCAATAGTGTTTTCAAGGCAAGAGTAAAGCTGGGATATAGCATGTCTCTTGGGGGAGTCTGTAGAACAGAGTTTTTCGAATGTGGTCAGAGGTCTGATATCTTTGTTTATGTGCGAAGAACTATGAACGAAATGGTGTAGTTGTCTGTACATCCATGGCGTTAAGGTCAGGAGTGGCCACTTGTTTAAAATGATGTCTCTAGATAGAAATGTCCCATTTTTAAAGAGTTGGTGCATACTCAGATTATTTGTGTGCCTGGATCCTGCAAGAAATGCATGTGACAAACCCGGGGTAATCTTTTAAGTTAAATTGATTTTTTTATTGATTGTTTCGTTTAGAGTTAATTGCTTAATCACAAAGATGATCACAAACACGTTTCACACGAAAATTCACTGAGCTGTGTTCAGATTGTGCATTAAAGTATAAAGCTACACATCATACAATTTTCTTGTTCATTTTCCTTTAGATTTATAGATTTACCTTCATCTATGTAGTGCAAAGGCCTGCCTGAATACAAGCAATTTGAAAGTATTTAAGTTTGTCCTCATATTATATGGTTTTGGTAAATCTAAAGGAAAATGTACAAAACAAATCTGTATAATGTGTAGCCAGCTTTTACTGGCAAGATTTTTTGAATAGAGTGGAGAGGGATTAGTACACACCTGTCAGGTTTTCAATGCTGTCCTTGTTCCCATTAGAGAATTTCACCCTCTCTATTTGTTCTATTTAGCTTTATCACCAAAAGTGCACAGTAAAAGTTCCAAATTTTGAGCTGTCACTAGAACAGGAATGGAGGGATTCAAATGGGGACAACAGGGATTCTCTAATTTTGGAGGGATTTCGTCTCACTTACTGCTTTGGCTATGGAACAGGAAATCTCCCCAATGGGACACAGATGACAAAAATAAAATTGACATGGGGTATAACCCTACCTTACTCTGAAAAAAAAATGGTTTGCCTTTAGTTTTACTTTAATAATAAATATAGTCCTATGTTTTATTTCACTCCACTGAACCGCTTGCCTGTCCACATTTATTTTGGATTTTGCAAGATTTCCATGTTCTCTTACTGTAAAAACCCATGTGTACCTTGTGGCATTTTATTACTAAAATTACCAAACTATTATTACAAGCTTCTTTAATGTTTCCGCACTTCCTCCATTTTTTCCTTCACAATACACCGCCAACAATTTAGTCATGTTTTTCCTCTCTCCATTACCAGCATGACTGTCTTTTTTTGTTTTTAAAATAATTTTTCTCATTAAACATTTTTCACACATTAGGGCCTTTGTGTAAAATGACAAGTTCAAGAACAATTAAAAATTACCCAGCCCCCTATCTCTAGTCTCCTCAGTATACTAAACTGTACCCCCCATTCCCCCTAAAAGTCCTTACCTACCACTCTGGCAGCTGCGGCATTTGGTTCTATCCACAGCTCAGTAGATAAAAAGTCAGCTGCCTGTGGACTAACCTCACTTTCACTTGAATAGGGCATTGCTAGTGCAGTTTGGGTATGTGGGATGCTAGTGGGTAACCCAGCACTAACTTTCTTTCGGCATAAACGTTTCTGTTACTAAACAATGCAATCTGGTTCCAGATCATGTGACTATAGCTGGCCATAAATGGAATGAAATTCGTTCTGTTCAGCAGGAACTGTTCAAATTTCGATCTGTGTGCAGCCCTCTCTGTTCAACAGAAGCCGATCATTAGAATGACTTCTGTCAAACCATCCTGCTGTAAAACTGCTGTAAAACCAGCATTCAATCAGTGCATGCAGTCAATAGGCTACAGCACTGATCAATGGATTCCAATGGTGGGGAAGCCCCACTGTCAGAATGTCACAGTGACACAGCGGGGAGGATTTCCCCAGCCACCTCAAATCTGTGGATGGGGAAATTGGCTCCCATGTATGTCCAATTATAAACTCGTCAATAGGTCAAGTGACCTGCAGCAGTTCAGTTTTATGGCCACCACTTTAAATACACATCCATCATGCCTGGCGCTAGTCTGGTCATTATCTCAGGTTAGCATGGTGGTTGAATGGATGACGGAGGTGTGAATTTTGATTCCGTTGCCACTGTGAACACTATCTGCTAAAGTGTTTTTGTAAATAAATTGACTTGTACTAAAATTGATCTTAGTGTGTATGTGTCTATGCAACAATAGTAGGGACCAGGGGCGGACTGACCATTTGGAAACTCGGGCAATGAGGGCCCGGAGTCAGTAGGGGGCCCCATGAGATGCCCTGGTACCTTTTTCATAGGCTTTTTTGAGTTTGGGCAAGGACACAGGGGCCCCATGATCCCCTATTGCCCGGGGGCCCCATGAGTTGTCAGTTCGCCCCTGGTAGGGACATTGGATTGTGAAGGTATACATAAAAAACTCCAGACCCAATCCACAGGGTATCAGCCTGTACTCTTCCACTATTCCTGGTGTATATTTCTGGGGTATTCTGTACCATAACATGCTGTGTGATGATCCCAAACACCAAGGTTGTTCAGGGTAAAGAGCGCCCTATAAAAATGTGATGATCCAAAACACCAAGGCTGCTTAGGGTAAAAAACACCCTATAAAAATATGATCCCAGAAACCAAGGCTGCTCAGGGTAAAGAGCACCCTATAAAAATGTGATGATCCCAGACACCAAGGTTGTTCAGGGTAAAGAGCACCCTATAAAAATGTGATGATCCCAAACACCAAGTTTGTTCAGGGTAAAGAGCACCCTATAAAAATGTGATGATCCCAGACACCAAGGCTGCTTAGGGTAAAGAGCACCCAATAAAAATGTGATGATCCCAGACACCAAGGCTGCTCAGGGTAAATAACACCCTATACAAATGTTACGGTAACCGTGGATTTGAGCATTTATAAATATAAAACATGAGAAAGCGTCATGCACCATATTGGGTTACCATAATTTATTTTTCATGTGGAACAGATATTAGAAGAGACAGATTTTAAAAATGGGGCCTTTAGAACATGTTGATGTACAACGCCACAGTGGGAGATTATGGATCAGGGCTTTGCATTATTTACTATATATGTAAAGTTTGCAGAATAGCTTGGCAGAATAGGTACTCATACCAGGTGGAGGCCAAATTGATAAAAAGTCTTCCTCATCCTGTACAACACCCCCTGGAGTTGGTAACAAGGTATAGCAGTTCAAGTTGGGGCATGGGTGCCTGTGGTGGGCTCGGATGCAGCAGGTGGTCTAAAGACAGCATGGTTACTGCTGAGGTGCTGAAGAGTTTGACAGGATCTGTGCAAATTTCTAGTTCATATATCAGCCATAGGAACATGCAGGAGCAGGAATCCAAATCCTAGTCTGAAGGAGCAGGAGACAGCAACAGCTGTGTGCAGTTCCATTGCACAGAGCAGGTAAGTATAGGGATGTTTGTTAATTTTTTTTTTTTTTTTCTTCCTTTTCAGTCACTTTAACCTCTGAAGTTCAGACAGGTAAAGTAGCCTTGGGCATTTTACTGATGATTATTATTATTGCTTCATAGTGAGCCAATACATGTATTACCATTATTTACAGAGCATCTCACTAAAGCTGACCATACACTAGTAGATTTGTGAAGGAATAGTCATATGAACATGCATACAAAAATTCTCACTAGCATGTGCTCCTGGAATTTTCTTGCTACTGTGGTCAAAAAAGGAACATCAATTTAACCCCACTAACAATAAGAAAATCGAATGAAGGTTCTTAAAAATAAACATTTTCAGAGAAAATTCTACTAGTGTGTGGCAAGTTTAATGTGTGTTGCAATTATTGTTGTTGATCAGCAGGATACCATTCACGACCCATGAAGATGAGGGAACTCTACTTCAGAGTTATCCAGAAATGACAGTGAGCCGATCAGGCAGTGCAGGGACATAAATAGGCATCTGGGCTCACTGACATCACCAGGTGCATATTTTACTTCATCTTAATATATAAGCATATATGAGTGTTTTAAAGTAAGGATATTTATCATTCCCCACCCTCAGGAAATACAGCATATTCTGAAATGTTCAGGTTTTGTCAAAGATATTTGCTTTTTTTGAAGTATTCAACCTCAACCTGAATGACCAGATTCACTGCCTACCCAAGCTATACCATGTACTTACTAAGCCTAATTTGAACGGTACTATTCAATGAAAAGAAATTGTAAAGTTTTCACTGACAAAGCACTTAAAAACTTGGCAAACTCATTGATCTGCTTAGAGCCAATCCAGTACCAACATTAACAAAAATATGAAATCACATCTAAATTGGTTGAATATATGTAATGCTTGCTGAGCCTACACACTGATGTTTGTACAATTCCTGTAAGACATGCATACATTTTCTACTATTTGTGAATAAACTGTGCCCTAAGACTTGTACACATATTAAATACTCTAAAATTCCTCCTCCTTTGGCCAACTCATACACTCTCACGGCTTCAACTACCACCTCTATGCCGACGACACACAAATCTATCCCTCAACCCCCCACCTCACCCCCTCGGTCTCTGCCCGAATCACACACCTACTGAGCGACATATCAGACTGGATGTCGCTCTACTTCCTTAAACTGAACCTCTCCAAAACCGAGTTTCTTGTCTTCCCCCCAGCCTGGACCCCACCCCCATTGACTTCTCTATCATGTCCAACAACGCCACCATCAAACCCGCCCCGCAGGCCAGAGTACTTGGTGTCATTCTGGACTCCAACCTATCCTTCCAGCCCCAAGTCCAATCTTTAACAAACTCATGCAGACTCCACCTCCACAACATCGCCAAAATCCGCACATTCCTAACCCCAGAAACCACTAAACAGCTCATCCACTCCCTCATCATATCACGACTCGACTACTGCAACTCCCTCCTCACTGGCCTGCCTCGCCGCTGGCTATCCCCGCTTCAATCGATCCTGAATACGGCTGCCAGACTCATTCACCTTTCCAACCACTCCGTTTCCGCCACCCCCCTCTGCCAATCCCTCCACTGGCTTCCGATTGCGCAACGGATCAAATTCAAACTCCTAACACTGACGTACAAAGCTGTCCACCATACTGCCCCGAACTACATCACTGACCTAATATCCAAGTACCGTCCAGCACGCACACTCCACTCCTCACAAGACCTCCTTCTCTCTAGTTCCCTGGTCTCCTCCTCCCATGCCCGCCTGCAAGACTTCTCCAGGGTGTCACCCATCCTCTGGAACTCCCTGCCCCAACCCATTAGATTATCACCTACTCTCCTCTCCTTTAGGCGCACCCTGAAAACCCATCTCTTCAGGGAAGCCTACCCCCCCTGCTAACTTGCCAACCTCCTCCACTCTTCCTACCACTCCATCCCCCACAGCTTTCTCCTCCTGTACCACCATCCCCTCCCTCCTAGATTATAAGCTCCAAAGAGCAGGGCCCTCAATCCCCTCATGTTTTGCATTGTATTGGTATTGTTCTGTCACATGTTCTGTCCCCCTTTGTAATGTACAGCGCTGAGCGAACTATTGGCGCTTTATAAATACTGTATAATAACAATAATAAGACCTATCAATGCTCTTTCCAGGCAATCAATTATCCCAATGTAATTACTGATACTACAGAATTCATTAACAGGTAGTTATGGCTGGCAGAATCCTTGGGGCTTCCAAATGGAACACTCAGTTATTGCTGTTGGGTGATTAAACATAACATCAGTCTAGCAATACTCTTGGAAAAGAATCGACTCCACTAGGAGTGTGGATTTGTTTTTAAAAACATGGCAACCCAGGCTAGATTTTATTGGCCAAGTAGGACTTTGTTACCTCTTATTTAAATATTTTGAACCCTATAACAAGATGTACAGTTATCAGTTGTAATTAATTTCTGCTTTGCCTATTCCAGGTACCTTTGATCACACATGTGGCTGTTTTTCTGTAATCATTGCATCATGTTAAAGTGGTTCTAATACCTAAACATTTTTAACATAATGCATTCCACTTTCCCTCCAGAGGATTTACCCCCCTTCCTGACAGGCCATGTTTTGCGATACGGCGCTGCGTTATTTTAACTGACAATTGCACAGTCATGCAACGTGGCACCCAAATGAAATTTATGTCCTTTTTTTTCCCCACAAATAGAGCTTTCTTTCAGTGTTATTTGATCGCCTGTGTTTTTTTTTATTTTTTGCGCTATAAACAAAAAAAAACCTGACAATTTTGAGAAAAAAAACAATATTTTTGACTTTTTTGCTATTAAACATATCCAGTAAAAAATTTTTGTCATAAATGTAGTCCAAAATGTATTCTGCTACATGTCTTCGCTAAAAAAAAATCTCAATACGTGTAAGTTAATCGATTTACGTGAAAGTTATAGCGTTTACAAATGGCGGTATAGATACTGGAATTTTTTCGTTTTTTTTTTACTAGTAATGGCGGCGATCAGCAACTTATAGCGGTACTGCGGTGGGCATTCTGACACTGGGGGGAACTGATTTGGGGTCACTGACATCCCCAGTGACCCCAATACAGTGATCAGTGCTAAAAGAAAGCACTGACACTGTACTAATGGCACTGGGCAGGAAAGGGTTAACATGTGGGCGATCAAAGGGTTAACTGTTTGCTGTTTTACTTCGTGTGCTGTGTCTGTGTTTCACTGTAAGCACATTGCTTTGTATGGCTGTGCTATGAAGAGCCATACAAAGCAGTGTGCAGGAGCCGACAGGAGAGAGAACTGTAATGTTTACATACACGTCTCTCCGTCGTCGGAGATACTCTGCAATCACTGGGTGCCGGTGAGTAATTACTGAATATAAAAATTTTTTTAGTATAAATTTTTTTTTTACTTAGAAGCCGTTTACTTTACATCTTATTGGCTCACATCAATAAGATCGCAGGCTATCTCGCTCACCCTCATAAATGTGAGTTATCGGTGCATACAAATGAAGAAAATATAGATGCCGCGCTCTATCAAGACCTATTACCTGTATATAGTATACAAAATGTATTTGCATTAAATCTCTAATAGCTGCATGATCTCTTATGTGTAACCATACATGATTGTAATGCCAATCAATACCCAAACATGTGTTGATAATAATGAATAAATTAATTTGAAAAATATATAACAAAGTTGGTGATAAAAAAAAAAAAATGAAAGTCTGTGCAAAATTATTCAAATTTGTGTCCTTCGATGATTAAATAAATAATCCAATTAATAAATATCAAAAATAAAAATTGAGAAATATGGAAAATAAATAAAAGGTAAAAATTCAATGAATTTTGTGCAAAAACGCAAAACAAACTTGGTGCAGAGTTCAGCAGGGATTAAATATCTGTGTGCTCTCCTTCCAATCAGCCTGAGGTGATGCAGGTGAAGGTTGCAGATAGAGGGCTACTATGTAAGCCTGAATGGTCATATGGATCTCTCCCTCCTCAGATCTTTCCTTGATCCAGCCCTTTAAGTATTCCTCATACGGATCATGTTAATAGAGAAAAGTGCATAGCGCTTTATCGTTGATAAAAATAAACACTTTAATATGCGCTCAATATGCACTCACATTAATTAAAAACAATCTGCACTTTGTATAATAGCCGCTTAAAGCGGTGAAGACCAGTCGCTCGGGTGTGCTCGCATACACTACCAGTGCTCGCCGTGTAAGGATGCGTGGTGTTGGCACTGCCCCTCCCCAACGCGTATCTCCACAGGGATTCGTGGCTTCGTCCGGGTCCAGGACGAGTAATTACTGGTCAGGACCCGGTGATTGAAAGCCGACAAGGCTGAATGGCGGCGTGGGTAGGGCGCGCTCGCGGCTCGCATGTTCCCCCTACCCGGAATTGCAAAATCATGTATATATTTGTGACTTTGCACACCCCTGCTGCCCTGTTGCAGTAGTTCTGCTATAGGGTGAAGGGGAAGCGCTTAAGGTAAAAAATGGTTAGGTAGTAGTAGTATTGCTCCCTCAACCCCACCCCGTATAGTTATCCGAGTCCTCACTCGTTGCAGTGCTGTGCCAGTCTGCAGCAGCTCTGTCCTCTCTCCCTGATCTCACAGTCTTTGCTAAGGCTCCCGCTGCTGTCAATCAAGTCTTATGACGTGGAAGCAGGAGGTGGGACAGAGCTGCACTGTGTATGTCTATGGAGGTAGGATTTAGCCCATACAAGTTTCCTGGTAGGAAGCGGCTTGCTATGGGGGGCACTTGGAGAAGAGGAGGAGCCTACAGCAC
Source organism: Staurois parvus (assembly GCF_062004578.1). Classification (NCBI taxonomy): domain Eukaryota; kingdom Metazoa; phylum Chordata; class Amphibia; order Anura; family Ranidae; genus Staurois; species Staurois parvus. Next base: position 3,114,926 of record NW_028318360.1, on the reverse strand, counting down.
TGGTGGGGCACCCCAAAAGAGGAGATTCGAGGCCACTCTGTGAAATGTCACTGCACAGAGCAGGCAAGTATAACATGTTTGTTATTTAAAAAAAGAATAAGACTTTACAATCATTTTAAAGACCAACTCCAGGAAACTTGAAATTTCTCCTTTGCAGTGCGGCTTAGGTAAGGGTTAACTGCTTATTTAGGAGGCATGGAAAAGTAGATTTACTTACCCAATCCTCTGTGCCAATGCTGGACCATGAGGCAGAGCCATCTGAGCAAAGGATCGGGGAAGTAAAACTGCTTTTACTTTCCTATAGACTAGATAGGTGGTTAAAAATTAGAATTTTCAAGTTTCCTGGAGTTAAGGTTTAACCTCCATCTTCCATGTTAACTGCTGTTAGGAAAAATTTAAAAATAAGAATTAAAAATAAGAATGAAGTTCTTTTTTAAAATGTTCTAACTCCGATTTCATGGTTTTGCAGTAAAGGATTTGGCAAGTGGTAAAACGAAGCCCGGAGTTCAGGTGTTCACCGCACCAGAAATTATACATGGTAATTATGTCTTCTCAAATGATTTTCTGATCCTGGTAGTGGTAGTGAAATGTATTATTTATTTATTACAGGTACTTATAAAGCGCCGTCAATTTGCGCAACACTTTACATATATATATATATTGTACATTCACATCAGTCCCTAACATTAACTGGAATCACAAATTAAGTTTTAGAAGACCTTGGGGAGATTTACTAAAACTGGAGCACTCGGAATCTGGTGCAGCTCTGTATGGTAGCCAATAAGCTTCTAACTTCAGCTTGTTCAATTAAGTTTTGATAATAAAGCCTGAAAGCTGATTGGTTTCTATGCAGAGCTGCACCAGGTTTTGCATTCTCCAGTTTTAGTAAATAACCCCCCTTTTTTGTTAAAGTATTTAAAAAGATAAATTTACCCCAAACTGATCGTTTATCTTAGCTGTATGCTAGAGAGTTGAATCATATACTGTAATGGTTCCATAAATCAGCTGGAGTCTGCTCTGGTGTGATCTCTGCTATTTGGGTTTGCACAGTGGTTATAAAAGAGTCCAGCACTTTTTGGCAGATATTTTGGGGTTGATTTACTAAAACTAGAGTGCATAATCTGGTGCAGTTCTGCATAAAAACCAATCAGCTTCCAGGGAGGTTGGGAGCGCTACAACATAAACCCAAATCGGGATGGGGATTGGGGATGAACCATGAATGGATTTATAAGTAAATGGTCCATATATGTAATGGTAGTAGGCTGATATACTGTATAATCCAGCACTGTCTTAAGTGGAGGGCTTGAAGATTGGTGAGTCTGTAGACATACATGTGTCTTGAAGGTGGCAGCAGCCAGCTATCCGAGCTTGAAGATACTCTAGAACACAGATAGGAGAGAAGAGAAACAGCAGCGCCATTCTAAGTGTAGACTGTTTTAAAATCGGGCTGATTTAATGATAAAAACACACTCATAAGAGTAGGATAAAAACAGGCATGTCGATATGTGAGAGGTCCGGTGATGCTGGTGAGACCTGAGGAAGGAGCGTGCATACTCCAAAAGCGCGCCACATTTGGAGAGTCGGTCCTGAATGACACCATCATACAGAGCCTCCCTGCGCCTCTCTGCTACCCCCCGAGGTCTGGAAACCACTGGAGTGGCGGGGACACACAAGAGTACCGCACAGGATCATCATGCCTGTTTTTATCCTACTCTTGTCAGTGTTTTTAGCAATAAATCGGCCTTCTTTTAAAACAGTCTACTCTAAGATCCTGACCTAATCCTGTCCTGAACTTGATGTAAACCTGATGTGAACAGCTACTGTATCAATTAGCTGTGAAACCTGAGCTTCAATCTGCACCACGTATGTGTGAATTAATTGGAAAAGTCAATCAAAGGGCAGTTTTGTACATTTGTGGATAATAGTTTCCTTGCTTTTCCTTGCTCTATGCCCTTCAGATCTGCCATTGCAAGAAAAATATACAAATGTGTTCATTGTTTATATTTAGTGACTTCAGCAGCTCCCCAATTCTAAACAATGCCTTAGTCTTCATTTAGACCAGAATACATCTTTAACCATTAGCCGCCCGGCCAATGGCCGTTTGGCGGCCGGCAAAATCCTTCAGCGTTCCGGGTGGACGCCATATGGCGTCCCCCCGGCCATGCGCAGTTTGCGCGCCTGCAGAGCGATCTGTCACCGGCTGCGTACCTCGGACACGGCCGATGACAGATCTGAGTACCGGCCCCGTTGCTGGTACCATGTGACGTGCTGTGACCAATCACAGCAGGTCACATGACAGTTGAATACAATGGATGGCTTCATTCATGCCATCCATTGTATGCTAGTATGCCTAGCTGTGAATGGTTACAGCGATCACATGCACAAGCTGGGCCAATCACAGCCCAGCTGTGTCCTGTGCTTAGCCGTGGCCAAATCACAGCTAAGCACAGAAGAAAAAAAAAAAAAAAGCCCTGAATCAATCGATGTCATTCAGGTAAATGCTTGCTTATAGCAAAGTAATTCTTTGCTATAAGCAAATTGTGTTAGAAAAAAAAAAACTGATCACTTCCCCAAAGTAGTAAAATGTTACTATGGTAACATTGTACTACTTTGGTCAAAGTGAAATATGAAAAAAAATCTTAAAAAGAAAAAAAAATTTAATAAAAAATAATAAAAAAATAAAAAAAAAATTTAATTAATTTTTTTTTTTTTTACATACTGTCACCAGTCAGTCTCCCTGATCACTGCCATGCCAGTTATATGATGACGCTGTACTACACTGGTGACAGTATGTAAAAAAAAATTGTGAAAATTAATTTTTTCATTTTCCGAAAAATTATGACAAAAAAATACAACTTGAATAAACTCGCCATGCCTCTTATGAAGTATGTCGGACTGTCTACTTTGCAAAAAGGGGTCATTTGGGGGATATCTGTACTGTTCTGACATTCTTGGACCTTAACAAATTAGATTGGCTGTCAGTACTTCAGGATTGATCAATATTCAGATCTATACCATAGTTTGTGAACTCTATAACTTTCCTACAAACTAAAAATACATCCTAATTTGGGTTATTTTCACCAAAGACATGTAGCAGAATACATCTCGGCCTAAATTTATGAAGAACAATTCTTTATTTGCAAACTTTTATAACAAAAACAAAGAAAAACGTTTTTTTTTTTTTTTTTCAAAATTTTCGGGCTTTTTTAGTTAATTTAGCAAAAAATAAATACCACAGTGGTGATTAAATACCACCAAAAGAAAGCTCTAGTTCTGTGAAGAAAATGATAAAATTTTAGTTTGGGTACAATGTTGTATGACTGCGCAATTGTCATTCAAAGTGTGAGAGCGCTGAGACCTGAAAAATGGCCTGGGAGGGAAGGGGGTAAAAGTGCCCGGTATGGAAATGGTTAATGGTTAAAAATTAATTGCCTGTCTCAACCTCAGCCACCAACAAGATTCAAACTTCTAGGTACTCACTATCACCTGGAATCTGAAAGATTTAATCTGGTTGCTTTTGTAGCACACACATTATTCATGAATAGATAAGTACTGTACATTTATTACAGTTCTAGCATTTGACATAGCCTCACTGCCAATCTTTATTTTATAACATATGATTGTTGTACTGTTGCTGTTCCAGTGGCAATGCAGGTGAATAAGGAAAAGCATCCTAAAGGGGAGGCCGGAGAACAGAAATCTGCAGACAGGTAAGGGAGAATCAAATGGCTTCCTGCTGAATCTTAAATCATTTATACCTTTACCTAAATAAAGGATGCAGAAACACCAGTAAACGTGGCCTGTTATGAGTCCTTATATAAACCTGATAAGTGAGTGGGAAATTCTTCCAACTCCTCTGCACAGTGAGGCAGAAAAGAACTGTTGAAAAGTCAGTGATGGAGGAGCTTTTGTCAGCTTTGGTGTTAAGGTTGGTGGTCCTTCTTGCTGTTTGTTACAGTCCACGCCTACACCTGCATTTGCAATTTGTAATTGTTCTGTATTGTTGCACTGTGGATTGGCTCTGCTGATTGCATCTTTCTTGATGAAGGAAATATGTGATAGCACTAAATTAGGGTAGTTATTTTTGGCGGTGCATGGAAATATAGTATATGATGCACAGGGAGCCTTTCCTCCCACAATCAGTAGATTTGAAATTATAACAGATGGAATAGGTTCTAATTGCAGTTCTCATTTATCCAACACTTCCAACACACATGAGACAATATTTTCAGGGTCTTGCAGCTCTAAATTAACAAAAAAAGTCAGCAAATCTAGGAACGTAAAGCAAAGAGCACAATAACCTTGTGTGATAGTTTAATTTTTCATTTATTATTATTATACAATATTTATATAGCGCTAAAAAGTTTGCTCAGCGCTGTACATTATTCTCCTAGATTTTAAGCTCGAAAGAGCAGAGCCCTCAATGCCCTCATGTTTTGCATTGTATTGTTATTGTTCTGTCACATGTTCTGTCCCCCTTTGTAATGTACAGCGCTGAGCGAACTATTGGCGCTTTATAAATACTGTATAATAATAATAGTGGGGGACAGTACATGAGACAATACAGTAACAAAACAAAACATGAGGGGTTCCAGGGCCCTGCTCTTTCGAGCTTACAATCTAGGAGGGAGGGGATAGTGGTACAGGAGGAAGTGGCTGTGGGGGACGGAGTGGTAGGAGGAGTGGAGGAGATCGGCTGTTAGGTGAGGGTAGGGTAGTCCTGCAGTTGGGCGTGGGAGGTGGAGACCAGGGAGCTAGAAAGCAGGAGGTCTTGTGAGGAGCGAAGATTACAGGTAGGGTGGTATTTGGGTATCAGGTCGGTGAGGTAGTTTGGGGCAGCGTTATGAATGGCTTTGTATGTCAATGTTAGTAGTTTGAATTTAATGCGTTGGGCAATCGGGAGCCAGTGGAGGGAATGGCAGAGGGGGGTGGCAGAAACGGAGCGGTTGGTAAGGAGAATGAGTCTGGCCGCTGAGTTCAGGATAGACTGCAGCGGGGATAGTCTGTGATGAGGTAGGCCGGTGAGAAGGGAGTTGCAGTAGTCCAGACGTGAGATAATAAGGGAGTGAACGAGTTGTTTAGTAGTGTCTGGGGTTAAGAACGTACGTATTTTGGAGATGTTGCGGAGGTGGAGCCTGCATGAGTTTGCCAACGATTGGACATGGGGTTGGAAGGACAGGTTTGAGTCTAGAGTGACACCTAGGACTTTGGCTTGCGGGGTGGGACTGATGGTGGCGTTGTTGGTCGTGATGGAGAGGGTGGGGGGGCGCGGGCCGGGGGGAAAATCAGGAGCTCGGTTTTGGAAAGGTTCAATTTGAGGAAATGGAGCGACATCCAGTCTGATATGTCGTTCAGTAGGTGGGTGATACGGGCAGAGACTGAAGGGGTGAGGCGAGGGGTGGAGAGGTAAATTTGCATGTCATTGGCGTAGAGGTGATAGTTGAAGCTGTGGGAGTGTATCAGTTTTCCGAGGGAGGAGGTGTAGATGGAGAAGAGAAGGGACCCGAGGACAGAGCCTTGGGGGACCCCAACAGAGAGGGGGAGGTGGTAGCGTTATAGATAACGCTGAAGGAGCGTTGGGATAGATAGGAGGAGAGCCAGGAGAGAGCGGAGCCTCTAATGCCGAGGGAGTGTAGTTTATTAAGGAGGAGGGGGTGGTCAACTGTGTCGAAGGCCGCGGAAAGGTCGAGGAGTAAGGACTGAGTAGTGGCCATTAGCTTTGGCGGTTAGCAGGTCATTAGTGATTTTGAGTAGGGCAGTTTCGGTGGAGTGTAGAGGACGGAATCCAGACATTTAGTACATTTAATGGCATTATCACATGAGGTCCGCATGCTCTCCTTTGATTTACATTCCTGGCAGTGCAAATTTGAAAGCCTTCCCTCCTTCCCCGTCAACTGATCATCACTCTCTAAAGATTAAGATCTTAACTGATCATGGCTACTCTTAAGAGCTGTAGTTCCTAAACCCTTCCTCCAATTTGGATGTACATACCCTCAAATTAAACCTGTGAGTGTGCCCTTTCAGCCCATATCAATGATATAACTATAGCTTGAATAGGTTTTGGTAAATACCTGAAAAAAAAATTGTGCCTGTGTCCAAATATATATGGACCTAACTGTGTGTGTATGTGTATATATATGTGTGTGTGTGTGTGTGTGTGTGTGTGTGTGTGTGTACACTGCTCAAAAAAGTTAAAGGAACACTTTGAAAACACATCAGATCTCAATGGGGAAAAATATTATGTTGGATATCTATGCTGATATGGACTGGGTAATGTGTTAGGAATGTAAGGATGCCCCATCGTTTTGATGGAAATGAAAATTATCAACCTACAGAGGACTGAATTCAAAGACACCCAAAAATCAAAGTGAAAAAATGATGCTGAGATTTCATTGCAGCAACTCAAAATGGTACTCAGTAGTATGTATGGCCCCCACGTACTTGTATGCATGTCTGACAATTTCGGGACATGCTCCTAATGAGGCGACGGATGGTGTCCTGGGGTATTTCCTCTCAGATCTGTACCAGGGCATCACTGAGCTCCTGGGCAGTCTGAGGTGCAACCTAGCGGTGTTGGATGGACTGAAACATGATATCCTAGAGGTGTTCTATTGGATTTAGGTCAGGTGTGTGTGGGGACCATTCAATGGTATCAATTCCTTCATCCTCCAGGAACTCCCTGCATACTTTCCCCACATGAGGCCAGGCATTGTCGTGCACCAGGAGGATTCCAGGACCCACTGCACCAGTGTAGGGTCTGACAATGGGTCCAAGGATTTCATCCCGATACCTAATGGCAGTAAGGGTGCCATTTTCTATCCTGCAGAGCTCTGTGCGCCCCTCCATGGATATGCCTCCCCAGACCATCACTGACCCACCACCAAAACGGTCATGCTGAACGATGTTACAGGCAGCATAACATTCTCCATGGCTTCTCCAGAACCTTTCACGTCTGTCACATGTGCTCAGGGTGAACCTGCTCTCATCTGTGAAAAGAACAGGGAGCCAGTGGCGGACCTGCCAATTCTGGTGTTCAGTGGCAAATGCCAATCGAGCTCTGTGGTGCTGGGCACAGGGCCGACTAGAGGACGTCAGGCCCTCAGGTGACCCTCATGAAGTCTGTTTCTGATTGTTTGGTCAGAGACATTCACACAAGTGGCCTGCTGGAGTTCATTTTGTAGGGCTCTGGCAGTGCTCAACCTGTTCCTTCTTGCACAAAGGAGCAGATACCGGTCCTGCTGATGGGTTAAGGACCTTCTACGGCCCTGTCCAGCTCTCCTAGAGTAACTGCCTGTCTCCTGGAATCTCCTCCATGCTCTTGAGACTGTGGCAATGGCACATATTGATGGACTGCCTGTGCAGCCTCTGTAGGGTCCAGGTATCGCCTCATGCTACCAGTAGTGACACGGACCTTAGCCAAATACAAAACTAGTGGAAAACAGTCAAAAAAAGATTAATAAGGAATAAAATGTCAGTGGTTTCCATCTGTAAAACCATTCCTGTTTTGGGGTTTGTCTCTCTCATTGTTGCCCATCTAGTGCACCTGTTGTTCATTTAAGAAGCTGAAACTGATTAACAACCCCCTCTGCTACTTAACTGACCAGATCAATATTTCAGGAGTTTAATTGACTTGATTATACTCTGATTAAAAAGTGTTCCTTTACCTTTTTTCAGCAGTGTGTGTGTGTACCCAAACAGTGTCTGCATCTGATTGGATATGGGTGCGGTTCAGTTGATTGATTTTTCAAATGAGGTATGTCAGGCAGTGATTGAATTTACAGTGCAGTCGAGCAAAGCCACCTTGTGAAAGAAAGTGTTATTTGCAGGATCACCAGGTAAAAATCAAGTAAAATGCCTGAAAAAAATCTAATGACTGGTAAGCTTCAATATACAGGGATGTGGGAATTTTTAAAAACTACTTGTACAGGGACTAAATAGGGGTCCCAATCTACTTGTCCCTCATGACAATCAACTTGTCCTGATAAAAAAGAAAAATTCTAACCAAGTCATATTTAAATCTGAGGTGCTTTTAGGAATGTCTGGGGCTTTTAAAAACAAAAGGGGCTTTATGGCGACTTAAACTTTTAATGTTTTTAACATTTGCCCTGTTTATCTCCTCCTCACCTCCCAGCCTGTCTCCAGTACCGCACCCGGGAACCAGCAGGGAGGGAAGAGACCTTGCAGTGTGATGAGCACCGATCGAGTGCTTGTCAGGAAAGGGGAGTGTCGGGCTCTCTTAATGCTCAGCAGAAGCGCATTTGCTGAGTGAGTAAATGAGGCGCCGACCTCAATGAGAAAGAATCATTTTTCCTTCAGGTTACCCTCTCATGTGGAAACACTTGGCTGCTCGGTACAAGCGCATGCTGAGCAGACAGTCAAGCTCCATTGTCCGCTCCATTAAAGGATAAGTTCACATTAAAAAAAAAAAAAAAAAGTTAAAATAAATTAATTTAAAAAAGCACTCTTTTGCAGGTAAAAAAAACAATGTGCATTTATTTATTTTTTTTAATAGGAGCCTGTAAAGCATTGCACCAGCAATTAGCAGATCACTGGTGCCATGCAGGACTCCAGCAGACTGTCAGTGTAATCCGTGCATTGTACAGGCAGGCAGTTTCACACTGACGGGAAGAATCAATGAAACTACCAGAGCGCTCCAGAGCACTGTAGTAGTTCATTGAGAACTACAAGCTGAAATTCGCAAAGAATGTTGGTACTCATAGTTGATTCATTCACAGAACTCTGTGAATGGATGATGCAGTCATGTTGCAGAGCCCCGCACAGCTGTGCTCTTTTCAAAAAATGACAACTTGTACAGGGAACATCTCCTCGTACTGTTGCCACACAGAGGGCTCAGATCGCTGAGTCACTGCAGGAGTAGGAACATGTTACATGTTCCACCCTAAAAACAAGTAGAATATGTAACACGTTCCCGAAGGTGAACTTGTCCTTTATCCCTTTCGCTGCCAGATCCGTTTTTGCGTTTTTAGCACATGTGTAAAAAATAATTTTAGGCCTTAAGATTACACAAATCCCCCAAAACATTATATAAATTTTTTGAAAGCAGACACCCTAGAGAATAAAATATTGGCAGTTCCAATTTTTGTATTACCACAAAGGTCTAGGAAACTGTAAAAAACACACTTAAGTTAATATTAGCGCACAAGAAGGCAACAAATTACCCATTTTTGGCAGAATATAAAAGATGAGGTTTCACCGAGTACATAGATACCCAACATGGCAAACCTTAAATTTGCGTGCACATGAGAAATGGCGACAAACGTTAGTACACTATATTTTTTAAAGCCCCTTATAGGTTATCAGTTTAGTGTTATGGAGGAGGTCTAGTGCTAGAATTATTGCTTTCATTCCGGCGTGCGCGGCGTTGTGTAACATGTGAATCACAATTGACGTTTTCATGCATAGGCGCCCGACGTGTGTGTTTATTTTCGTATGTGCATGTATGTTGGGGAGCCTTAGATCTTTCGGGGAGGAGCGATTATGTGCTTGGGTGTAACTTTAATCTTTTTACAATTAAGAAATACATTTTTTTTTCTTACTTAACTTTTTTTCCCCGTCACACAGGGGACAAAAAAATCACCTATGTGACTATTTTTTGGTGACAGGTTCTCTTTATTGAGCCATGCAGGTTTTCTTTATTGAGACATGCAGGATCTAAAAGACCTGCATGTCTTCTTTGGGCTCCCTGCAATGCCGTGCATATTGCATTGCATTACATTCTTTCCTGCCCTTGATGGCCAGGAATCTGTCAATGGGGACCTGGAAGTGATGTCATACACTTCCAGGTCAAGCCAAGAAGGGGAGGAGACCGGGCGTGTGTCCACTCAACTCCAATTGACTGTCCTTAAGGCTTTAGGGGGCCGAACTGTGGTCAGTGTGAATAGAAAATGTCCCAGCATCAGTGGGAGTAAACACTGCTCCACCATTGGTTTTAACAGGAGGAATAGTGTCCCCCTACTGTCGGCACTTGCTATACCGATCCCCGGCCCGCAGATGGGCAAGCAGAGCCCAGGATACATGCGGGGGAGGGCAGACGCACACATGGGGGGGCAAAAATAAAAAAGAAGCCTGCTTGCCCACTGCATGGCTAAACAAGAAATAAATCCACCTGCCCGGTGCCCATGTCCCGGGGGCGTCGGGCGATATAAACCACGCACTCTTGAATATAAAATACATTACAGAAAGCAAGACTTGTATTCATAGACCATTGAATATTCTACAGGCTATCTTCAGGTGATTGGACACAGGTGAAAAACTTTGGCAGGACTATAGCCCATGCTTATATAACTTCCAGTTATTGCAGTTGATAACATTCATACTGTGTGTGGGAGGAACTTTCTCTATTTATTGCCTAAGGGCCAGTTCATCCCACAGAAACGCAGTCTGGATGCTTTTCAGCAGGCACATTTTTGAGCCGTTCCAGTGTAGTTTTTTTCCAAAGTTTCCTGTTTTTTGAGGGGGTTTTCCGTAATGCGTTCCATGCATTTTTGATGTGTTTTGCCACGTTCGGGTGCAGTTCCCTGCAGAAAAAATGCAGCATGCTCTACTTATGTTGACTGTACTGGAATGCACTGCAATGTTGTGAAGTTTGCGATTGAAATCAATGTAACCTACTGTCTATGAATTTTTGATGCATAAAAACAACGCACTAGACTGCATGTGGTGCCCTTAAACTTTCACAATAGTATATGAACCCAGAATTTGGGTGCACAGTGTCCATATGTGTCAGTGTACTTTATAAATGTGAACCTTACTTCTCTCAGGGACATCGATACTTCTTCTCAGGACCCTAAAATTATCAAAGAATTTCAACCAGAAAGTAAAGGGAAAGATGCTTTCCACATCAGCCTGCAGATCCTAGAAAGAGCAGGTATTTCATGATATATTAAATGTTACATTTTCATCTTTCTCTATCAGGGCTTATTTAGATGGGCATCCTTTTGTGGTGAGCCGCTTTTTGCTGCATGTGCATCTACCTCGGAGTTGTGCGCAGGCAGCCTATAGATGTTGATGCAGATGCAGCAGCTGCATGGACACAGATACATGCAGGCAGATGCAGGTGCACGGATCCGAATGCAGACACTATTGTGTGATTTAGGAGGAGAACTATTTTTTATGAAATTTTGAGGATCTACAGGAATCTTTATACATCTATCTGGATTCAGTGTTTTTTTTCTAACTTTCTCAAAGATACATATTGGGATGTTCAGCAGATTTTGCAAGGGTAATTGATTAGGACATGACTTCTAATGATAACACGTATAGTAAACAAATTGCTGAGAACTGTTGTGTCCAAGGCTACATCAGGGGTGTATTTAACACAAGGCATTTGCCTAGGGCAGCATTTTTCAGGGGGGGCAGCACTGCCCCTCGGAAGAAGGGATGGAAGAAGGGACACACGTGGCATGGGGACCTGATGGGTTCCGAGAGAGGTTGCAAGTTTCAGGACGGTGTATGCACAGCCCGACTCTCGTTCCCGGGGATGTCCGAAGCTGTGAAGGTGAGTGTCTTTCTCTCTTTCACCATGGGCGATGGTGGCTGGTGTATGGGGGGCAATGGTAGTGGAAGGCTCTCTCGGGTGGGAGTCCGGGGTATTGTTGGGTCAGTGCCAGGCTCTCTCTGCGGGGGGTGCCGATTTTTGTGTTGCCTAGGGCAGCACAAAACCTAAATACACCGCTGGGCTACATATCAATGCTATAAGAGGGAGAGAAAAGGAGTAAAAGAGTAAGAGAACGGAGCATATGCGCAGAGAAGAGAAGGGTAAAGATAAAGGAGTTTGGGGGGGGGAGGGGTAAAAGGAGAGGGACCATTACCCCTCCCTCGCCACTGGACAGTCCCAGTTACAACCCAGATTCTTCACCAGTATGCAAGGAGGAGATTAAGGCTCTGTTTACACCAATGCATTTTTTGGTGCTTTTTGCAGAAACGCACTACAGTCAATTCAACATGGTTTCCTATGGGGCATGTTCACATCTATGCTTTTTTTGAGCTGCTGCGTTTTTGGAAAGTGCTTTTACTACAATGGAGAAGCTGCTGAAATGCATGGTAGTGCATTTTTGCCATGTTTTGCATTTTTATTCTGCCCAGCAACAAAAAAAATTCCACTTTAAAAAAGAGCTTAACAAAACGCGGTAAAAACGAAAAACAAACTGCGAAAAGCATGGCAAAACAAACAAAAATAAAACTGCATAGGTGTGAACGGAGCCTAAAAGTCCACCAAAGCTGTAAAAGTGGGTTCAAGATATGACATGGTTGCCAAATCTTATTAAATTTACAAATCAAGTTACTGAGCCTCACAGTTGAACAGTCCATATTATAGACAGGATATACACACCTATAAATCCTCCCGAGAGGGTGGAGATGGTTTCTTCCACTTTAAGACAATTAATGATTAATGATTAATCAGTTTTGTAGCTATACTTAAAAAAGATATTGAGAGAGTGCCACCCCATAAAGTGTGCAAGTGAATTCAATTAGGCAGCTGCCCCTTTAAAGTGTAACAAACACTATATGCAATGTAGAAAAATATATAAGATCAGCACTGGCCCTTTAAACCAAATACTCAAAACTAATTACTGTTAACCACCATCAATCAATGGCAAAAATATTCACCAAATACATAAATGCAGCCTAACCATATAAAGTCCAAAATTGTCTTGTAGAAAATTCCCACTCACCATATTCTTAAAGATATACTTGATTCATCTAAACAAAGTGCTCCACCAGGTGCAGGTGCAAGTGAATTGCTCACTCACCAGATTCCTTATGGCCAGCAATGTAGCCTGCAAGCCTTAGATATCACAATCCATGGATGTTACTATATAGTTAATTTGCCTAGATATGGAAAACAGGAAGTAACTGAAGAAACGGATAAAACAGTTTAAAACAAGTAAATATGATATGCTATTTAAATATACTAATTAAATATGATATTCCTATCTATTTGCTAATTGTAGCAGCATAAGGATTGCAAATAGTCAATGTTGAGGGTTCTTCAAAAAATTTCCGCACTTGCAATTTAGAAGTATCACAGCCATCTTCCCCGCAGCGTGACAACTCTTACACTAAACTGCAAGGTCAGCTGGCTTGCCAGACAGACTAGTCACGACACTCTCAGACAGGACCGATTACTACTCCCACCCTTACAGTTTCCAATGAAAATATAAAATCTAAACTTAAAATAGAAAATTTTTGATCACCCTTCGTATGTACAGTGGGGATCGAAAGTTTGGGCACCCCAGCTAAAAATTTGTATTAATGTGCATAAAGAAGCCAAGGAAAGATGGAAAAATCTCCAAAAGGCATCAAATTACAGATTAGACATTCTTATAATATGTCAACAAAAGTTAGATTTTATTTCCATCATTTACACTTGCAAAATAACAGAAAACAAAAAAATGGCGTCTGCAAAAGTTTGGGCACCCTGCAGAATTTATAGCATGCACTGCCCCCTTTGCCAAGCTGAGACTTGCCAGTGTCATGGATTGTTCTCAATCATCGTCTGGGAAGACCAGGTGATGTCAATCTCAAAGGTTTTAAATGCCCAGACTCATCTGACCTTGCCCCAACAATCGGCACCATGGGTTCTTCTAAGCAGTTGTCTAGAAAACTGAAACTGAAAATAGTTGACGCTCACAAAGCCGGTGAAGGCTATAAGAAGATAGCAAAGCATTTTCAGATGTCAATATCCTCTGTTCGGAATGTAATTAAGAAATGGCAGTCATCAGGAACAGTGGAAGTTAAAGCAACATCTGGAAGACCAAGAAAAATAGCAGACAGAACAGCTTGCAGGATTGTGAGAAAAACAATTCAAAACCCACGTTTGACTGCACGATCCCTCCAGAAAGATCTGGCAGACACTGGAGTTTGGTACACTATTCCACTATAAAGAGATACTTGTACAAATATGGTCTTCATGGAAGAGTCATCAGAAGAAAACCTCTTCTACGTCCTCACCACAAAAATCATCGTTTGAACTTTGCAAATGAACATATAGACAAGCCTGATGCATTTTGGAAACAAGTTCTGTGGACTGATGAGGTTAAAATTTAACTTTTTGGCAGGAATGAGCAAAGGTACGTTTGGAGAAGAAGGGGCACAGAATTTAATGAAAAGAACATCTGTCCAACTGTTAAGCATGGGGTTGGATCAGTCATGCGTTGGGGTTGTGTTGCAGCCAGTGGCACAGGGAACATCTCACGAGTAGAAGGAAAAATGGATTCAATAAAATTTCAGCAAATTTTGGATGGTAACTTGATGCCATCTGTGAAAATACTGAAGTTAAAGAGAGGATGGCTTCTACAAATGGATAATGATCCTAAACACACCTCGAAATCCACGGGGGATTACACCAAGAGGTGTAAACTGAAGGTTTTGCCATGGCCTTCACAATCTCCTGACCTCAACATAATTGAAAATCTATGGATAGACCTTAAAAGAGCAGTGCGTGACAGACAGCCCAGAAATCTCAAAGAACTGGAAGACTTTTGTAAGGAAGAATGGGCAAAGATACCTCAAACAAGAATTGAAAGACTCTTGGCTGGCTACAAAAAGCGTTTACAAGCTGTGATACTTGCCAAAGGGGTAAGTACAAGATATTAACTCTGCAGGGTGCCCAAACTTTTGCAGACGCCATTTTTTTGTTTTCTGTTATTTTGAAAGTGTAAATGATGGAAATAAAATCTAACTTTTGTTGACATATTATAAGAATGTCTAATCTGTAATTTGATGCCTTTTTGGAGATTTTTCCATCTTTCCTTGGCTTCTTTATGCACATTAATACAAATTTTTAGCTGGGGTGCCCAAACTTTCGATCCCCACTGTATATGTGTGTGTGTGTGTAATAAATATATATATATATATATATATATATATATATATATATATATATATATATATATATATATACACAGTTGTGTTCAAAATAAAAGCAGTGTGTCGAAAAAAAGTGAATAAAGCTCAAAATCCTTCTAATAACTTTTATTTCCATACACACAAATGCATTGGGAACACTACACATTCTATTCCAAATCAAAACATGAAGAAAAATATATCAAATTTGTGTTGTTCCTCTAAACAAATTGAAGAAAAGTGAATATTAGACTGTTCAAAAAAAAATAGCAGTGTTTGTATTCTTCTTTACAAACTAAAACATTCACTATATAAACTGAAAAATGTTTGAAGATTTTGCTTTCCTTTGAATGACTTAATGAATATTTAGTTGTATAAGCACTGTTTCTGAGAACTGCTGTACATCTGTGTTGCATGGAGTCAACCAACTTCTGGCCCCTGTGAACAGGTATTCCAGCCCAGGATGATTGGACTACGTTCCACAGTTCTTCTCTATTTCTTGGTTTTGCCTCAGATGCTGCATTTTTAATGTCACCCCACAAGTTTTCTATTGGAGTAAGATCCGGGGATTGGGCTGGCCACTCCATAACGTCAGTCTTGTTGGTCTGGAACCAAGATGTTGCATGTTTACTAGTGTGTTTGGGGTCGTTGTCTTGTTGGAACACCCATTTCAAGGGCATTTCCTCTTCAGCATAAGGCAGCATGAGCTCTTCAAGTATTCTGATGTATTCAAACTGATCCATGATCCCTGATATGCGATAAATAGGCCCAACACCGTAGTATGAGAAACATCCCCATATCATGATGCTTGCGCAACCATGCTTCACTGTCTTCAGTGTACTGTGGCTTGAATTCAGTGTTTGGGGGTCGTCTGACAAACTGTCTCCGGCCACTAGACCCAAAAAGAACAATCTTACTTTTATCAGTCCACAAAATATTGCGCCATTACTCTTTGGGCCAGTCAATGTGCTCTTTGGTAAATTGTAACCTCTTCAGCACGTCTTTTTTTCAACAGTGGGACTTTGCGGGTATTCTTGCAGATAGCTTGGCTTCACATAGGCGTCTTCTAATTGTAACAGTACTCACAGGGAACTTTAGACCTTCTTTGATCTTCCTGGAGCTGATTGTTGGCTGAGTCCTTGCCATTTTGGCTATTCTTCTATCCATTCGAATGGTAGTTTTTCGCTTTCTTCCACGGCTTTCAGGTTTTGGTTTCCATTTCAAAGCATTTGCGATCATTTTAGCTGAGCAGCCTATCATTTTCTGTACTTCTTTATATGTTTTCCCCTCTCCAATCAACTTTTTAATCAAGGTACGCTGTTCTTCTGAACAATGTCTGGAACGACCCATTTTCTTCAGAATTTCAGAGAGAAATGCACTGTAACCAGCATGTACAACATTTGCTGCCTTTCTTCCTTAAATAAGGGCAATAATTGCCACCTGTTAGGCTACGTTCACACTAGCGTTGTGTGCAGATGGCAGAGAGGCATTTTCGAAGCGTTTTTACCGCTTCCCAAACGCCTCGGACAATTCTGCATATTGCAGCACATGGTGCTGTTCTAATGGGAGTGTTAGCATCACGGCGCGGCAAACCGGACGCCTCTGGTCGAGTCAGGAGGCGTTGAAGCCTCCTATTCTAGTCTATGGTGCCGCTCTGCAAACGCCGGGCGTTTGCAGTGCGGTTGCGACGCGGTTCCGGGGCGTTTGCGGAACGGTAACACCATTCAAACTTCATTATAGGCATTTGTAGGGCATTTTTAATGCTTGGCAAACGCGCATGCAGTGTTAGCGGAGCGTTTGCCAAGCGTTAAAAACCGCTCCGCAAAGCCGGACCAACGCTCTCCAAATGCTATAGGGGCGTTTGTCAAGCGTTGGTAAAACAGTCAAGTGTGAACGAGCCCTTATAGCTGCAAAGGGTGGGCCAACTCAATATTGAACCCTACGGACTAAGACTGGGATGCCATTAAAGCTCATGTGCGTGTAAAGGCAGGCGTCCCAATACTTTTGGCAATATAGTGTGTGTGTGATTCTTTTCTTTATGAAGACAATCCATATTCATTGTTGAGAGGAGCTTGTAAATGTTATGAGATGCTGATGTGACTCTAATCCTTGCTTGAAAATCTGCTTTTCCAATTCTTGCTGATGAGTTGCTTTTTACTTTGCAAATACAGTAGAGTAACGTGGTAGGTCAACATATATTGTAAGAATATCAGGACAAAATGTGAAGCAGCAAGGTGGAGTAATAAAAAAACCTGACTGGACAGAGAGTGAAAACAGCCTGGTGGCAATTAAAGATGCTTATAGGAAAATGATCAGGACCTATATGTGCCAAGCAAAAAACCATCTGGTTGGTTGTAAAGTAAAAGTGGCTGGTCAGGTGGACATATGCATCTCTTGGCACCTGTGACTTGATTTTAATTTTTAAGTGAACCTCAAGCCACTGAACCACTGCTGTATAAGCAGGATTGTTTGACAAATGCTAAACTAGCGTGTTCCTTCTTATCCCTACAAATATATGTTGCGCTCCTAAATACTTGGGGAAATAAATGGGGAGGGGCTACGTCATCACTCGGAGAGGAGCTGCACAACACGATAGACGGCAGGTGTATGACTCAGAGGCCAGCAGAGGATTTCCAATGGGATATTGCGTTATTTAAACCTGTCTATTGTGAGTTTAATACTTTGATGGTGGGAATAAAAAAGTTTTAAAAGGTAAAGCACTATGTCCTCTATTTCTTCCTGCATGCGGAGTAACACAAGGAGAGGATAATTAGGAGGTCTGAGATAACAAAAGGAGTGTGTAATCCCTGAGGGGATAATCAGCCACCAGAGGATACATCCATTACTCCTAAAGGAAGGATCTCCCAATTTTACCAGCAAAAGTATATGTCCAGCAGGTTCCAGGGAAAGTGAACCGAAAGCGTGTATAGCCTAATTGCAGGCATCAAAGGAGGTGAGCGCACATCTTCACTATTTGAAGGATTCACAAAAGTCACAAATTGAGGAACAACAAGCACCAAGTCACTATATATAAACAATTGTTTATTCAATGGGACTATTATTTTGATGATGTTTGGATTCATACTAATCACTACTAGTTATTTATGAGCATTTGGTTATTTTTGTTTATGGGGATCATTTAAATGCGTTTTAGTTGAGGGTTATTAGTTTGTTTATTATTTTTGTTATATTAAATGAGGGTATTATGAATATAAATGAAATTGAGGGTATTAGTAAGTACATCATATCACTAATGATTTATGAGCACTTGGTAAAATATTTTTTCAGAGGAGTATTTTATGTGGAATTATTTTGATGTTTATTTGGAGGAGATTGATTAGTTGAAATTATCTATTTAAATATTTTTTGGTATTTATACACTTTTATTAGTTATTTGTATCATAATTTGAATTCATTTAATGGTAATAATTTAATTATTTATTGAGAAGTATTTAGGAGCGCAACATATATTTGTAGATATTTCTAACACAGTTGTAGTTATGTGTTTCATGTTTGCGATCCTCTAGTAATTATCACACCTGTGGCTCGCAAGTCACTCTGATTCATCTATACCTTCTTATCCCTGCTACTGGCAACCATTTTAATGGTGAACTGATTATTTTACTATTTCTCATTTTCCTTACATAGTACTCTTTACCTTTTCTTTTTCGCAGTTGAGAAGATGGATATTCATTTTACTGTGATCGATAAGCTCCATGTGATGTGTAACTTTGCAGTAAGTAATCTGCAGATCAGACCTGTAATTAACAGGTTGGATGAAAACATTGTTTCCATTAGAGATATATTTTATTTTGTATCCCTTGGGGCTCATTCACATGAGCACAGAGGCACATATATCATGTGTTTATATGCCCAGGAGAGCTGTACAGATCAGTCTGCAAATCAGAATTCTTGCGTCTGTGCAGGGATGGATGCATGGACCTGGACGCAGTCTTCCTCTGTACGGGTCTAAACACTCATATGTGCTGGAATATCTATACAGCTGCTGTGTCTGTCAGCTTGCCATTGATTTTTAACCGCCTGCTGGTGACCTAAAAAAAAAAAATCTGTTCTGCGGTCATGGGTTTATGCTCTGCTCTATGGACAGCCGGGTGTAAACGGACTTCACTGTTCGTTTACACCTGACTGCCCTCCGATATGATGAGGAGGTGGATCCGCCTGAAAAACTGACAGGCAGACCTGATTGGATCGCCTGTGCAGAAGGGGCCTTAGACTTCAGTATATGGACTATTTAGAATTATGTTTTTCTTGGCTTAAAAAGTGAGATTTCTTGGCAACTCCTAAGTCCATATTCCACTTTAGTTTGCAGATATGGGATAATGGGAAAAAACATTCACTGACACCTGACCATCCCAAGACCATATACGAATTCCCCCATCTGACACCTGCCATTGGTAACAGATAGGGGTGTGCCGTGTGCCCTTTTTGTACACCTGAGCAGCAGTGGCACATGCTCTTTAGAAATACAGATATAACCGTGCCTTATTCCACATTTCCTCCTTCTGTAACCTGATTTGTACATTTCCTATTCCACACAACCTAATTCTGTACACTTTGCTGTGTATATAATATATATACCCCCCTTCCACACACCGTCTCATTCTATGCACTGTACTGTACATACCATATGCTTCACCAACTCATACTGTGCTGTACATTCCCTATTCCACACGCTTCATTCTGTAACCTGCACTGTACATACCCTGTTCTACACATCTTCTTTCTCTCCACTGTGCTGTACATGCCCTTTTCCACACTGCCTCATTCTGTATCCTAAGCTGTATGCTCTACATACCCTATTCCACACTCTCATTCTGTACACTGTGCTGTCCATACCACATTCCAGTATGTCTCAGTCTACACTATGCAAGTTGTCTCGTGCCCTGTTTATCCACCGTCCTTTAAGCCATGCTCAATACTTAGCGCAGGTATAAGCCAGACCACATTTTTGCCACACCATGTGCCACATTTTCTTGTTCATAGGGTAGGGGGACCCAACTGATTATCTTATCTTCCACACAGGTTCGCTGCATTCAAAAACACCCCTGATCGTCAGGGTATATTGAACTTGCATTTTGTAGACTTCACTATTACTTTTTTTCAGTGGGAACGTGAGGGAATGCAGTTCTGGCACCTCCAGCACTGAATGTATGTAATGGCAAGATGTGCTGGGGTGTGCTGAGGGATCTATTGATTCTAGCTGTTGATGGATCTATTGTTGCTGGTGGGGAATCAATTATTGCAAAGGGATTTTATGTTTCTTTGTTGCTAGGAGAGATCTACTGTTGAGGGAGTGGTCTATTGTTGCTGGAGGGTTTATTGATGCTGACTGCTGGGAGAGCTGTTGTTTCTTCCAGGGGTTATTTTTGTTGCTGGCTGGTCTATTGTTGCTGGCTGTAGGGGATCTATATAACTGTTTTTTTTGTTATCGTTAACAAATTCCATACCAATTACTTAACACTATAAAAGGATACTTGGTTCTGTATTCTCTAAAAGAATTGGTATTGGAAGGAGGAATCAAGGGATGGTGTTCAGAGGTGGGCAGGGGGCGGAGACAAGGGTGACTAAAAAGGGGGGAGTTCCTGCACCTATTCCTAGATTCATCATAGACATATAGTGAATATAACTTAATCTGGCCTGGCTGGAGAAGCTAAAAGGTGGTTAGTAAGAAAGATGTTTTTTAGTTTCTCTCTGCAAATGCAGGTTCTTGTGATCTTTGGCCGCATTTCCACACCAGAAAATTACTAGAGGATAAGTGTATATGCTCTTTCTACTGTACCTCAAATTGTGCCAGCCCCAGCTGGTATATATTCTCTCCATCAGCATCCCTAAGTATCCTAGATGCATTAGAAGTATTTTTTCACATATTTTATGTCATTTTAAAGCAAGAAAAGGTTGGGCCTCCTATCAGGCTTTTATTTCTATCTGTTTCCTTTATTGGGGAGGATTTCCCATCACTTTTTGTCAGTACAGGAAGTGAAGAGAAATTTCGCCAATAAGGTCACAGACAAAACACATTTTAATAGCATAAGGAATGTCTGATAATGTTTGTGTTGCTGTCCCAACAAGAAGTTTGACCTTTCCACTTTGTCCAAAACTGGAATTTTACTTAAAGGTCTCGCAGGTTTAAATCTACACCCAAAAAAAAATGTACTTTTGCACAGCACAGACCCTCTTGGTATGATGCAGTACAAAATTCTCACTCCCTACTAGACAAGACCTATGTAAAATGTTTCTCAGAATCAGAAGTTTTGATTTTGAATTCAGTAAGTCCACAATGCAGTAAAAAATGTACCTGGAATTCATAACTTTCAGGACCCCTATGACCTGTTCCTTATTTAAAAACAAGATTTTCAATAGTTTACTATTACAAATAGACAAGGAAGCTGCACTCCACATGTATCATACAGTGCTTCTCTAATTAAATAAATACACACATATTAAACATATTTTTATGTGAAGTACAAATCATCTGCATGTCGAACGCCACCAGTTCCTGGTCGCTGCTGGTTCCATGGGATTGACATCTGACCACTCTTGTTCTTGAGTGTCCACACCGTTGGGGCTCCGGTTCATGCAGGTTCATCCTGGATGCTATTATCTTACAATTGCTCTGACTAATATTTATTCTTTATATGTACTATCATGGTAATGATATAAATGCCATTGACTAATTGTGTGTGTATGTATATATGTGTGTATATATATATATATATATATATATATATAGAGAGAGAGAGAGAGAGAGAGAGTGTACATATTATGATTCATCTCTGTGTCCATTTGGAATCTCTTCTGTATCTATGCCCCCTGAAGAAGATCAAAAATGTGAAATGATCAAAACACGTCAGTTAACTTTCTCCCTTTCTTGGGTGTCTTCACTTTGTGAAGAAAGCTTCTTTGTAATATTTGTCGGAGCGAATGCCTTTTTTAACAAAAAAATTATGTATTTCTTATAAGCATGTCTATGTAATAAAGTTGATATTTTTATTTTTTTTTTAGTTTTCTTGGGTGTATATGTGTAATGTCCCAGTTTGCTGCAATAAATTCCCATAAGGGGTTTTTTTTTTCTATGAATGCTGCCAGTTTAACCAAAGTTAACAACTGAAATATGACTGTGAGGAGGCTATAACAAGTACTTATTCTAATGTAAAAATAATTTCCAAGTGGAAATAAATAATAACATGGCTATTAATCTGTTTCTGGAAGCAGCAGATTGTTTGGGAAAATGGCATAAACCTTCCTTTATTGGATAGCTGGTTGTCAGAAACAAACAAACAGTCTTTCAACAGTGAAAGCAGAGCATTGACGGTGGTTGGTGGGCCTTGCGGGCACATGGTGGCATCAGTGTTGGTTCAGGAGTTGGATGTGAAACAATGAGCATGTCAGCTTATGCATTCATTGGACGAGATGAGTTTGTCTGAAAACCACTAAGCGAATCATTCATGTTTGTCCAAGACTAAAAAATGTATTATACTTTTGGCTAAGCTCTGTGTCTGAAACCTTCTTCCTTATTTCCAGTTTTAGTGTTCAATTTAGGGTCCAATGTTCCATAGTTGGCTGTTTTACACATTATGCCTGGTTCCAAGTATACATAGGGATTTTCATGTCTGTAGTTCAGTTTTAAACGGTTTTACAGAAGCAAATTTATTTTAATATTCGAACTGTTTAATATTCCATAAAATATTTTTGTTTAGAATTTTTGGTAATGTAATAGGGGATGTATTGCATTATTGAAGACCCAATTCCTTTCTTCTTTAGATTAGCCACCTTCAGTGTCAGACTGCCATTGGTTTGTCTGCTGCAGGATCCAACTTGTGTCGTCATGTGAGTCTTCACTGGCTTCAGGTAAGACCCACCAGAAAAGGATTTATGATTTTGAATTGATTCTTTTTGTGTTAAAACTGGCTCGCATTCAGTGTTGGCCACCTGGAAGTTGGAGCTGAGGTACAAAATGTCTTATAAATATGCAGATGCTGCCAGAATTTATTTTTTCTTTCCTTTTGTAAGCAGTGTTATAAAAAATGTTCACCGCTGATTGGTTACTTGATGGCTGTCTGTGACGGATGAGAATTATGAATGATGTGGAGAACTCTAATGTGATGCTTATGAGGAGTCTTTCAGAAAGCAAAAAGACTATGTGTGAAGCTTCAGGTAGAAGCTGCCAGCCGCTGGTTCTCAGGCTGCATACAAGTTTTAGATCCGTGAAGACAAAGCTATTTAATTTTACTGCTAGTGTTGTATCTTCCCTAGCTGTAATATGCAACCAGAAGGAATGAAAGCTTTTGTCCAAGTATTTACACATGGATATTTCATGTCATTACAGATTCACACACATCCACTAATTACTGATACTTAGCTTGTGTTTGCTCTCACATTGTTTTCACATTCACTAACTGAAGCCAAGTACCAGGTTTATCACTTGGCTTCAGCGGGGTCAATGGGGGGGAAGGTAGGAAGCAACAGAGAGAGAGTGATGTTTTAAACCTACAGGCCTGCCATATAGAATCGGTGTGTACCCACAGACATTTGTAATTTAGAAGTATATGCTGCTTCACTTGTTGCCCACGTCTCCTTTTTGACAAAAACTCATAGCAGGGCTTCTTGAAAAACAGGTGAGAGAGAGACAGTGGCGAGAGATCAAGAAGTGGGCATATGTCTTGTGAACTTGATTACAAAGCAAATGGCCAGTCACGATGTATGTTTGTGAAATGTTTCTGGAGGGGCTAAATACCTATTTATACAATTGATTGACTGTCAGGATGAGCTTAAATCCAAATGGTGTATAACAGAAAACTCTTTTCTCTGAACATTCTTTGGACAACACAGCAGATCTCTAAGGTACATAAACAAGGTGAAAGGCTTTGCCCCTCTCTTAAGGCTGTACCCCTTGCACATGCAGTTTTAGTTTAAACATCTCTCAAACTGAAGATTTAGGATTGCAGCTTTCTGCTCTCTTCCACCTGGAATGAAGCTACTTCTGGACAAAAATTAGACGCATTTCTCCCTGGCTTCCTACAAAGTTACACCGTGTACCAGATACTCGGCTGAATACTCCTGATAAATTTCGACTCCTAACAACGTCACACTGTACCCCAAGATCTGAGATTAATTGTGGGAAATATCTTCTTGAAATGATTTTAATAGAGAAACCTGTTGGAATGAGTGCATTCAAGTCCTTGAGCTCCCTAATCTGCAGTGCCCCTCTCCTAGCTTCCTTGGACTTAGTGACAGCTGTTCTCTAGGTGGGCATTTCCAGGAGACCTGGTTGTAAGAAGAACCTCATCTCCCAGTAAAAATCTTGGAGCTTCAGTATTAGACCAACCTGTTGGAGAACCATTCAATTTATACTCAATTGGACAATGGCATGTTGGTGGTGTACATCAACCATCAGGAAACAACCAGAAGCCTTGCTGTGGCAAGAGGGGTAGAGCAGATTCTTTCTGGACAACTTCACGTTTCAGCCATGTCAGTTCTGTACATTCCATGTGTAGACAAAGGGGAGGCAGATTTCCTCAGCTGGCAGCGCCTGGACTCAGGAGAATGGTCCCTACACCTTGAGTTGTTCCAGGACCTGTGTGTCCTATCCCCAGGTTCAAAACAAACTGGAAAAGCTTGTACCAAGGTGCAGACATCCACTGGCAGAAACCATGAGTTCTCTGTTGGCTCTGTGGAAGTATACCCAGATCTCTGTGCCTTTCCTCCCCTGAAACTTCTTCATTAGTTGGTCTGCAGGATCAAGATGCGGGCATGTGGTAGACTGACTTGGTAAGGCTTCTAGCAGATACACTGTGAGTCTTACCAGGCTGTCCAGATCTCTTGTCCCATGGGCTAATTTGCCACCCTGCTTCTCAATTTAACAGCATGGCTGTTGAAGCCCAGGATATGAAGAACAGGGGCCGGAGATTCCTACAATGCTCAAGGCTAGGATGTCCACTTTCTAAAAGGTTTATTATGAAAGGTGTATTTCACTTGGTGTGAATCCAGGGGATTTTGGTTCAGGTTCAGAATTTTTAACTATACTTCCTGCATTTGTGTTTGGGTCAATGCTTGCGTCTCATCTTAGGCCAAGTCACTGCCTTTTCCCCTTTTTTTTCTGAGACTGTGGGCTTCCCACTCTTTGTCTAAGTTCTTTATTTCCCCCAGTCTGTTCCCAATTCCTTGGGATTTGAATCTGGTTCTTTCAATGCTTTATAAGCTGTCATTTAAACCCATGAGAGACATTAGTCTCATTAACAAGGTTGCATTCCTTGCGCTATCACTTCTGTGTGGTGAGTGTTTGAACTTGTAGCCTTATATTGAAAAGGACCCTTTCTGGTCCCCAATATTTCCTTCTTGTCCTGGGTGATCTCTGCCTTTTCACCTTAACAAGTACATTGTTTTCCTGTCCCTTTGTCCGGCTCTGGTTCATAAAAAAGAAATTTTCCTCCATTGTCTGAATGTGGTTCAGGCTGTGCAAGTCTACTTCATTGCCACGGTTTCTTTCAGAAAGACTGATTCCCTTTTTGTCATTTTGGATGAGCCCCAGTAGAGGCACCCCAGCTTCTCATTCAACTATTTTTAGGTGACTCAAACTGACCATCATGGTCAGTCCTGATAGGGCTCACTCCACTAGGGCTTTGAGTAACTCTTAAGCTTTTAGGCACCAGGCCTCTGCTAAGGTGGACATTTCTATCTCATCTGATGCCATCTTCAAGTGTAAGATCCTTTAGGGGACTCTCAGACCTGCAAAAAGTCCCCATTTGTTATTTACATTGGGCTGGCTAGCCATTGTTTTTTGTGTTGGCCATCCCTCAGTTGGACAGCTGTTTAAAGGATAAGTTCACCTTTTAGACACAAATAATAAATGTACATTTCTTTGCAGGTAAAAAAATGTGCATTTATTATTTTTGTCTACAGGAGCCTGGAAAGCATTGCACCAGAGATCAGTAGATGGCTGATGCCATGCAGATCTCCTGCAGACCTGTCAGAATATCTACTTGTCAAAGGGGATGTACGAGCAAGCAGATATTCTTACAGCTTCACTGAACTACCACAGGGCTCCACAGAATTGGTGCAATGCTTTCCAGGCTCCTTTGGACAAAAACAATAAATGCACATTTTTTTACCTGCAAAAAAAGTGCATTTATTATTTTTATCAAAAGGTGAACTTATCCTTTAAAGTGGTTGTAAAGAACATATACCCAATGAAGTGATTTGCCTCATGTGATACATATAGATGAAACAAATCCTCTTACATAAGTTGTACCTGTTTGTCTGCAATTTCTGTTCTCTAAATCCGTTCAAAGTGCTGGATGTATAAAACTTGTCTGAGCGTTCAGAAAAAAAAAGGATGGAGAGCTGAAGTTACCCTTTGCAGAGCTCAGTGAGGAGAGTTCTGTGAGCTGATTGGAGAGAAGAGACAACCCCCTCCCCCCCCCCCTCCACACAAGTCCCAGAACAGAGCTGAGGCTGTCAGTCTGCTGGAGATCCCTCCCCTGTCGCCATTTTTCTCTTGGGTGTTTGGAAAATTTGACAGAAGTGACTCAACCAGAGGAATGAGGCAGTAGACAGAAATGACACTTAGTGCTCTTAATTGGACAAGTACACACTAAAGAGAAATATGCTTTGTTCATATTTTATGTCTGAGGTTTACAACCACTTTAAGTTGGCTATACATTAGTAGATTTTCAAAACAATTGTTTGTACGAACGTTTGTTCTAAAAATTCTCACAGCATATTTGAATTACTTTTGTTTTCAGCTTTCGCTTTTCGAATGAATAGATGTTCCCAAATGAAAACCGCATAGCAGGGTGGATAAAATTCAATGATTTTTTTTAAAAAATCAGATTTTTTTTTTATTTAAATCGGATTTTTTTAAATAAAATGCTTTTTGAGGAAAATATATTACCATCCAAAGGTTATTCCATCATGAAATAAAGATTAGTTTTTTAATTATGTAGAATAAGGCTGTATATGTTTAATTTTTTTGGTAAATAAATTCCATGAATCCATTCACAATGTCATGCTCTTCCAGAGGTTTTTGTAAGATTATTGGGCAGTTTCTCTGCCTACAAGATATTATCACAGATGCTCGGTTTACTTTTGCAGTTCTCAAAACTGAATCTGACTCAGCGGAGATCACATGCCTCTTCACAGCAAAAATGTTATAACATGAACAGAGTTAAGAAAAAGACCTTTCCTAACTTCTACAAACCTATGAATACAGAATCAACCCCTTCAGTGCTAAGTTTCAAGAAGTTCAGTGAATAGAATAGAAACAATATTTTCTGATTGTTTGGAGTGGAATAGATCTGCACAAGAAGAAAGTGAAACTAAGTGTGAGGAGGAAGGGGCTGACAGTCTAAGTTTCTTAAAATATATATATTTTGTTTAGCCAAATTAGTTAACAAACATGGATGTTTAAGCAAATAATATATGCTGGAATGTTATTGTTTCAGTTGAATAAATCTATTTAAATTGTTATTATTAAGGTAATGATTATTTTTCTACTTCCTAAGTACAACAGAAAAGTTGTCCAAATATGAATGATTAACCTATTAAACTGGGGATAAAAAAACTAATATGAAAAGTTATTCTAAAAATCTTCATCTACTTGCATATTAAAGTTATACCAGCAAGAATGTCTTTATGTAGAAAACTAGGATTTAAATCAAGCCTGACTGACTAGTGATTTAAATCAAATCCACCCTGCCGCATAGTAAACACTTTCTGGCCTGCTCCTTTCAATATTATTGTCACTGCGGTTGAAAACAAAAATACATTTTATGCTCACTAATGATCAGTAATCGAATGAAAGGCCCTGAAAGGAAAGCTTTCCAATTAAATTCTTCTAGTGTATGGCCAGCGTAAAACTGAACTCTGAAATGAACCTGAATTGTGGAAGTTATGATCATAAAAAAGGCAAGCAGAGGACAAAGGACCAGTCAGCCTCACCAGTACTGACATGATCTCTCTGCAGCTGATCTTTTCCCCATTAAAGTGTTACTAAACCCACATCAGTAAATTAAGTTTGTATATGCAGTAAAGCATGCGTGTTTATACTCGCTGTGGAACCTAAGGAGTTAATCCTCCGCATTGTGTAAAAAGGATGTTTGATCATCTTCTCTGATCCTCCCCTTCTTCCAGTGTCTCCTAAATATCTCCTGATAGAACAGAGGCTTGGGGGCACACTGCACATGCTCAGTTTGGTGTGTACTGCTATTTTTTTTTTTCCCCCTGGGAGAGTGCATGTGATCAGCACAGGGCCAATCAGCACTGTCCAGACAGAGGTCAGAGGTCCTGCATCCTCCTACACGAGAATGAAAAATCCTACAAGCTGGAACCAGTGCTCTTCTGGACACTGATAGAAGTCACAAGACTGCCATATACTGCTAATGAGAAAAGGTATTTAGCAGTTTATATTTACTAGAAAAATTGCATCTCCATGTTGTGTATTGTGGGACACCAGCTTTAGTGAACGCAGGGTCCTGGGTTTAGGAATTGTTGGTGGCCTAAATCAGGTTGGGCAGGAAGCTGCTCAGGCCCCTCCAGTGATATGGCAGGTTCCCTTCCTAGGGATGCCGACCACCCGTCAGCTGCAGTGGTCTCCCTTAAGGCTTGTGGAACTGTAGGGGCCCGAAAAGCTGGGAGCTCGGTCCCACATTGACAGATGGCCACTAAGGTTAGATGACAGCCGGGGATCCAGCCCTGCAGTGAGTGAGGAGCGGAGGCAGGCTGGGCGGTTGTGCGGGCACAGTGTGAGGCTGCAGACTAGGGGTACTCACAAGAGGAGATGACGGCCACCATTTTCCCCCGTTCTTGGAGCGGTGCTGTTAGTGGCCAGTAACTCGCGATCCGCACCAGCGAAATGCTCCAGCTGGGTCTGCGCGGCACCAGGAGAATGAAGAGTGGAGAGCAGGGTGTCAGGCTTGTCTCTGGCAGGAGGCTGAGCGATGATACTGTATGTGCCCAGACAGTCAGAAGCCAGTCTAGAATGCGGCGATCTTTGGTGGCTGCTCAACAGCGCTCCCGTAATATCCTTTTTTAACCACTTCCCATCCGGCCCATGTACATAAACGGCCAGACAGGACCTGTGCCAAAGCAGGTCGTCGTTTATAAATGGCCCCCGTATTCCCTGCCTGTGCGCGCTCCAATCGGAACACAAACTGCTGTACGGGACCTCTGTGTGAGGTCCCGATCATGTGATCACTGATTGGTCAATCAGTGATCACATGAATAGTAGTAAACAAGATGTCACTTCCTGACATCATTGCTTACTACGTGTGAAATCTGTGAATGATCACAGAGATCACATGGTACAAGGCTATTCACAACAGCCTTGTACCTTGTGACAAGCTGTGCCCAATCGCAGCTCTCACAGTATTTCTCAATGGCTGCCAGAATGCAGCCAGAGAGAAGGAGAAATGATTGCTTTTACAGCCTTATGTGTGTAAAAGCAATCCGTGTAAAAAAAGAAAAAAAAATCTTCATCACCCCCCACAAGTTGTACAGTGTCACTATGGTGACACTGTACTGCTAGGATGACAGTATGTTAAAAAAAAAAATGTAAAAAAAAAATTGGAAAAGTTATAATATATGGTTACAAACTAATTTGGGTTATTTTTTTTTTTTTTTTTTTACTAAAAAGATAGAATAATACATTTCGGTCAAGATTTATGAAGAAAGATTATTTATTTGCAAAATTTTATAATAAAAACACTTTTTTTCAAAATGTTTGGACTTTTTCATTTATATAGCAAAAAAATAAAAATCCCAGTGGTGAATAAATACCACCAAAATAAAGTTATCTGTCTCAAAAAAATGCTACAAAATTCATATGGGTACAGTGTTGCATGACCGCGCATTTTGTCATTCAAAGTGTGATAGCACTGAAAGCTGAAAATTGGCCTGGACAGGAAGGGGGTGAAAGTGTCCGGACTTGAAGTGCTTAAGTAGTATACCAGTTGTCATATGTATAGCTGATGATATGATTCAGCCATAAAAGTGCTAACTGACCATATCTGATTTTACACTTGCACTAGGTGGCAACCAAGAGCCATGTTTACTTGTTTGATATAGTAATCCTGGGACTGAATGTATTTAAATGTGGACTGAAGGGAGTACTGGAGGATGAAAATATCGTTAAGGTAAGTTCTGTGTCAGAATGTTTGTAAAAATTTCAGATTTCTGTGAAATGTGCTAAAAATATGGGTTACCTTTCTTAAAAGAAATATCATCTCAAAGATATGTTCCATTATAGGTATATGCATGCTAAAGCTCAGTAATGTGTAAGTGTAAAACTTACAGGTATTTATCACTTTTTTTTTTTTTTAAGTTACTTATATAGCGTGGTCAATTTACGCAGCGCTTTACTTATTATTATTATTATTATTATACAGGATTTATATAGCGCCAACAATTTGCTCAGTGCTTTACAATATAACTGGAGACGACAATACAGTTCAATACAAGAGGGTTAGGAGGGCCCTGCTCCTTGGAGCTTACAATGTAAGAGGGAGGGGCTGGTGGTACAAAAGGTAATAACTGTGGGTGGTGGACTGGTATTAGGAATAGAAGATTCCATTATTAGCTGAGGGCAGGATAGGCTTCCCTGCAGAGATAGGTTTTCAGAGATCGCCTAAAAGTGAACAGAGTAGGCGATAGTCTGATAAATTGGGGTAGAGCGTTCCAGAGGATGGGGGAAGCTCTGGAGAAGTCCTGGAGATGAGCATGGGAGGAGGAGACAAGGGAGCTAGAGACCAGGAGGTCGTGCGAGGAGCAAAGAGTGCGATTTGGGTGATATTTGGAGACAAGATTGGTGATGTAATTTGGGGCAGAGTTATACAGTATATAGCTTTATATGTTATTGTTAATGTTTTGAATTTTATCCGCTGGGCAATGGGAAGCCAGTAGAGGGATTGGCAGAGGGGTGGCAGATACAGAACGGTTAGTAAAGTGGAGGAGTCTGGCAGCAGCATTCATGATAGACTGAAGAAGGGATAGCCTGCGATGAGGTAGGCCAATGAGAAGGGAGTTACAATGGTCAAGGCGAGAGATAACAAGGGAGTGAATAAGTTGCTTAGTAGTTTCCGAGGTTAAAAATGGCCGTATCTTGGAGATGTTGCAGAGGTGAAGTCTACATAATTTGGACAGCGATTGGATTTGGGGCTGAAAGGACAGATGGGAGTCTAGGATTACACCTAGTACCCTGGCATGAGGGGAAGGACTGATGATTGTGTTATTGATCTTAATGGAGAAGTCAGGGGAGGGGGCACGGGCTGGGGGGAATACTAAGAGCTCAGTTTTGGAAAGATTGAGTTTGAGGAAGTGGAGTGACATCCATGCCGATATGTCCCTTAGTAGGTTAGTAATGTGAGAGGAGACTGAAGGGGTGAGGTGAGGAGTAGAAAGATAGATTTGTGTGTCATCAGCATAGAGATGGTACTTGAAGCCATGGGAGTTTATCAAGTGACCAAGGGAGAAGGTGTAGATGGAGAAGAGAAGGGGTCCAAGTATAGAACCTTGAGGGAACCCTACAGAAAGAGGGAGTGGAGAGGAGGAGCCAGTTATAGGTAAGGCTGAAGGAGCGCTGTGATAGGTAGGAGGAGAACCAGGAGAAATTAGAGTCTCTGAGGCCAAGAGAGTGGAGTTTTTTGAGGAGGAGGGGGATGGTCAACAGTATCAAAGGCCGCAGAGAGGTCAAGTAGAGTACGGAGTAGTGGCCATTGGTTTTAGCAGTTAGTAGATCATTAGTGAGTTTTAGTAGGGCAGTTTCAGTGGAGTGGAGTGAGCGAAAGCCAGACTGTAAAGGGTTAAGAAGGTTGTTGTCAGTGAGGTAGGAGCTCAGGCAATTGTAGACTAAGCGTTCTAGGAGTTTAGAGGTGAATGGGAGCAGGGAGATAGATCTTAAGTTGTTCATGTTGGTGGGATCCAGGGAGGGCTTTTTAAGTATGGGAGTGATGTGTGCATGCTTTAGAGGGGTGGGGAAGGTGCCGTTAGAGAGGGAGAGCTTGAAGATGAAAGAAGAGGGTGACCGTAGTAGTTGTGAGGGGACAGGATCCAGGGGGCAGGTAGTGAGACGGGCTTCTGAGAAAACCTTAGTGACCTCTTCAGTAATAGCAAGGTCAAAAGAGGAAAGTGTTCAGGGAGGTTTAGTATAAGGTATGCTAAGTGGGATGGATGTCTGCAGTGGCGATGCCCCTACGAATTGCATCAATCTTGTTTTTGAAATTATTTGCAATCTTGTAAGCAGTGAGTGAGGTACTGGGTGGAGTTGAAGGTGGAGAAAGTAGAGAGTTAAAAGTAGAGAAGAGACGACGAGGACTGGGTGATAAGCTATTGATGAGAGTGACAAAGTAGGCTTGTTTGGCAGCATGGAGGGAGGAATTGTATGTTAATAAAGCAGATTTATATAGGGTGAAAGCTTGGTGTGATTTGGTTTTACGCCAGATTCGCTCCAGCGCACAACTGTCTCTTAAGAATTCTGGTGTCGTCCGTCTGCCAAGGTTGTAACGGTCGGGGCCTGATGCTTTGTGCAGTTAGAGGAGCAAGTGAGTCTAATGTGAATGAAAGTGAACTGTTGTAGACAGCAGGGCCAGGACAGGGCAGGACAGGGGAGATATTCTGTCATAGAGTTGGTCAGTTGCAGAGTAGAAAAGAGAAGGGTTAAAGTTGTGAAGGTTTCTGCAGGTAATTGTTTGCTGCTTGGAGGGATAGGTGTTTGAAGACGAGGACACTGAAGGTGATGAGATTGTGATCAGAGAGAGGCAAGGAGGTGTTTGTGAGGTTGTAGGGAGTGCAAAGACGGGAGAAGACAAGGTCTAATGTATTCCCATCAGAGTAAGTGGAGGACTGTGTCCATTGTGTTTAGGCAAAAGATGAGGTTAGGTTGAAGAGTTGGGATGTAGCCGGGTTGTTGACATTAATAGGGATGTTAAAATCTCCAAGAATGATAGTGGGTATTTCAGAGGAAAGAAAGTAGGGTAGCCAGGCAGAGAAGTCATCAAGAAAGCGGGACACCAGTCCAGGAGGTCGGTAGATCACTGAAATCCTCAGAGAAATGGGAGAAAACAGCCAAATGCAGTGAGTCTCGAAAGAAGAGAAGGATAGAGAGGGAGGGTTATGGAGGACTTGAAAGGTGCTCAGTGGGGATAGAAGCAAACCAACTCCACCACCTTTCTGACCACCGGGTCTGGGTGAATGAGTGCAAAGAAGGCTTCCATAGGAAAGTGCTGCGGTAGAAGCAGAATCTGCTGCTTGGAGCCAGGTTTCTGTAATTGCTAGTAGGTTAAGGAAGCGGGAGACAAAAAGGTCATGGACAGAGGTGAGCTTATTATAGACAGAGCGGGCATTCCAGAGTGCACATGAAAAAGGGAGGGTGGTTTTTAGGAGCACGGGGATTGAGATTAGATTAAGCAGATTGCAGCTATTCCCTGAGGAAAGAGGGTGCCTGATGTGGGGGTGAGATAGTGGAGGACAAAGGTTTGGGGAGATATCCAGAGAGGTTAGGAGAAGGAGGGTGAAGAAAGTAAGGTGGGAGTGGGCTGTATATGAGTGCACATGCCTTCCAGTTCTGGTGTTTGGGTCAGTAGTTGAGCAAAGTATCAGCAGGAGGTGATGAGAGCAGTAGTAGGGAGATGATAGAAGTGAAGGTGAGATGTATAAGCTTTGGGGTGGAACAGAGGGGAAAAGAAATTAGATTTTGAGAACACAGGATAGTAATATGAAAAGGAGAAGTAGAGGTGGCATATTAAAAAGTTACACGGAGTGGGACTCAGACTTGTAGGAAATGTTTCCCAGGTTGTTTGCTTGCAGTCCATTCAGCATGAAGTAGCGTTCCTTGTTGTAGCTTCCTGCTTCTTGAGTTATCCTGCTTTAGTTAAACTGCTGTGTTCAACTGCGTCTTCACACTCCAGCCACAAACACCCCCCATAGTACAGTGCAGCAGTGGCAAGTCTGCACATGCTCTGTTTGGTGTGTATTGCTAGAGAGTTTAATTTTTTTTGAGAGGGTGCATGTGATTGGCACAAGGCCAATCAGCACTGTCTGGACAGAGGGTCAGGGGTCATGCAGCCTCATAGGACAGTCAGAGGAGAATAAAAACTTCCTACAAATTTAACCAGTGCTCGGCCAGACAGTGATAGAAGTCACACGACTGCTATATACTGCTTATGAGAAAAGGTATTTAGCAGTTTATATTTACTGAAATAATTGCATTTCCATATTCTGTGTACTGTGAAAGATCGGATATACAGTGCTGTGAAAAAATATTTGCCCCTTCCTGATTTTTAATTTTTTGCATATTTGTCACACTTAAATGATTCAGATCATCAAACAAATTTTAATATTACACAAAGATAACCCAAGTAAATACAAAATGCAGTTTTTAAATGATGATTTCATTTATTAAGGGAAAAAAGCTGTCCAAGCATGCCTGGTCCTATGTGAAAATGTAATTGCCCCCCCTCTTTTTGCTTAATCACAAATGAACTGTGATTAACCACTTTTTTTGGAAAATTGAGGTAAAATGAACTTGCCACACCCAGGTCTGATTACTGCCAGACCTGTTGAATAAAGAAATCAATTAAATAGAAAGCTGTCTGACAGAGTATATACATAAATTAATGAAGCGCTAAAATACTTTATAAATTCATACTGATTGCGCCATTTGTGACAACATAATAGTGCTCAGTGATAAATGTCCCATATACACAAGTATATCCTTATAGTGAAATTAATACACATAAATGAAGTGAATATATAAACTGTGATATAAGATATATCATGTGTATAAACAAAGAGTATTGAATCTAAATAAGTATTCAATAGGTTACCATATAAATGTGAATCACAAATACATAAAAAAAAAAATCCGTGAATAATCAAAATATAAAAAGTCCATGCAAGTGAAACCGCGTAAAAAAGTGATCTTCACTCTGGTGCACAAATCCTCAAATGGCAGCAGTGCCTGCTCACCTCCACACAATGATCCACACAGGGCCAAAAGGCTAATGCTCTCATCTATACCCGATCCTCATGAATATGCTCCTCATCCATGGACCACAAGGTAAATGGAAACTCCTCCCCCAGCGTATCTATTCCGCTCCACCTCCACTCAATGCATATAGGTAAGACACAAAAAGATCCTTGACACTGGAATCCTTGTTTCCTGAAACCTCAGATGAAGTCTGTGCAGTGGGAGCAGAATGTCGGCTGTTTGAAGAATCGGGCGATGAATTTGTGGTTCTTTTGTGGAGGTGAAGAACCACAAATTCATATTTTTTACTTTTTTTTAAATTTCCCGCCGGTTCCGCCCCCTGTGTGTACTGACGCTCACAGGGAACGGAACCCAGAAGACAAATCCCGGTATTGGCCGAACGACACAGCGGGAAGACATCACGGGATCGCAGGACAAGGTAGTGATCGGGGGAAAGCAGGAGAAGCACTATGGAGTAATCCTGTGTGTGGCTCGGGGTTACCACTTTTGGTACTGAAAATTAACCCCGAGCCACACTCGGGATTACCGCTAGGAAGGTTAAAGGTTGTTTGATGATTTGAATCATTTAAGTGTGACAAATATTCAAAATCATCAATGATGTGTTCATCTGCCATCATCTCAAGAAGGTCGATGCCATCTTTTCCCCCATAAAGCTTAGACCAGCTTTGTTCAAGCATAAACCAGGGTCAGCATCCAGAAGAACCTAAAATGATGTGCGGTTCTTGTTGTGTACCCCTAATATTCCTGGGTATACTGTATGTACACATGGTAACTCCCATAGCTCACCCTGTACAACTGATTCTCACCTTATGAGTTGCCATATCACCTAGAGCCTGATCTCATACACTGCATTTCTGCTGCCTAAAGTGCATATGGCTTTCTAATTGTTTCTGTGTGCATATATAATCTTTGATACAATGGGGTCAATTTACTAAAGCAATAGAGTTTGCTTATGTAAAAAAAAAATGTGCTTCTTTATGAGAAATGAGACTCAGCGTGTAAGGTCAATCAGTATCTGTCAGATTTTAGGAGACTTCTGCTGAATGTCAAGTAGTAGTCAGATTGAGCTTGAATAATACTGTTTACATTTCATTTACTTGATGGTTATCTATATCTTGATTCGTAACAGGTGATTCACGACTGCCGTGGCCTGTCAGACTGTCTCTATCACAAGTATGGGGTTGAAGTCAGCAATGTATTTGACACTCAGGTTAGCTGGATGAACATTGTATGCACGGGTGTGTAAGGGTTGGGAGTTAGGGAATCGGGAGTAGATGGGGCCTGGTATATAGAAGTTCTATTTCTGTTCTACTGTATAAGTAATAGTACAAGTGTGGGCATGTATACAAGTAGAAGACAGACAAATCTGCCTGTGAATTATACAATTCTGGTGTAACTAAATTATCTGTAATAAGCTTCATAAGTTTAAAGGATAAGTTCACCTTTTCCCATTACGAACAGACCGCCCCCCCCCCCCCCCCCGATCTTCTCCTCCCCACTAGCAGTCGCAATTTTAACCTCCTTAGTGGTGTTCCCGAGTGTAGCTCGGGGTAAAATTTCTATACCAAGAGCGGTAACCCCAAGCTACACTCGGGCTTACCATGCGGCGTTCTCTGGGGGTCCCTGCAGCACTTACCTTGTCCTTCGCTCCCATGATCTGTCCCCTCCAGCGTCCCCGGCCATCTCCTCCGGCCGATGCCGGCATCCGGCTCCTGTGTTCCGGTCCCTGGGACGTGCGGCGGGAAATTTGAATTTTTAAAAAAATGTCATTTTTGCTGTCATTGCTATTTCAATGCATTTCACATACATTTTGTCCCTACTGCTTTGTCCTGTGCCCTGCCTGCACTTTGAATGTTCTTTCTGCCTGGAAACTTAGAAAAGTCCATGGCATCCAAAAAGCATCCCTTTACATCAAAAGCGGTTTTAGAACAGCGATAGTAAATCAGAACCACTTGCAAAATTGAGTGATAATGATTCGTGGGGAAATTCGTCATCAGACACTGAAAACGATTTTGCGACTTTGCTCAGCGATGTGCGAATTTGCCTCTGTTTTTCAAATTTCAGTGTTTTTGGTTTGATTATATTATTGAATTAAATTTATTATTATTATATTATTATTATTTTTTATGATTATTTATTAAATTATGATTTCGTGTTTCAAATTTTATCATACCCGGGATGTTTAATAGACTCTTGCTCGGACAGATTTCAGTGAGTTATTCCTAAAAATTACAGCCTACAATAAAAAACTACATATTTCCATGCAAAAAAATGGTACCGCTTTCAGCACAAAAAAACAGAAAGGATCATACCGCCAAGGAGGTTAAAAAGCGGCCTTGCAGGGCTCCGCTTGCCCGGCCACGTCACTCATTCACAGTATTGAGGAATGTGAATGGGAAAACTACAAGTTGCGACAGCCTTTGCGGCTGTTGGCTTGTAGTTCTCAATGAACTACCACGGCGCTCCACAGTGCCGTGGTAGTTCATTGAGCCTTCCTGTCAGTAAGTATCTGCTTTCCTGTACAAGATGTACGAGCAAGCAGATACAATGAGAGGTCAGAGGGAGATTTTCATGGCACCAGCGATCTGCTGATTGCTGGTGCCGTGCATTAGAGCAGGGTTTCTCAACCAGGGTTCCTCCAGAGGTTGCTAGGGGTTTCTTGAGCAATGAGCAATATCCGCCTTCCAGATAGGTTCTCACTGACACCATTGATATTTTTAGCTATCTATAAGGGGTAATTCTTCTCAATGACCACAAGTGTGAGGAACATTCTTCTCACTGACCATCACACAAATGTATCATATGCTGTAGATACAGTAATTTTTAGCAGGGGTTCCCCAAGACCAAAAAGTAATTTCAAGGGTTCCTCTGTGTTAAAATTGTTGAGAGAGGCTGCATTAGAGGCTCCAGAAACAAAAAAATAATAAATGCACATTTTTTTACCTGGAAAAAAAAAATGTGCATTTATTATTTTTTGTTAAAAGGTGAACTTATCCTTTAATTTTTACCGGAAAGTACTTAGTGGTAAAATAGTGTCACCCCTGCACTGGAACCATGCAGGCAACGTCAATTGGATTACTGTGCTTGCATGCTGCTCGTGTGGGCTTACACTGTTGGCAATTCTGTCCTCTGCCATTGTGATGGAAATATGACAACAGAACATGTTCATACTGCACAATTGTGGCTCTCAGTTGCTATTAGGTTGCTGAGAGCCACATGAACTCCTGCCACTCTGCTGATACCTCAAGACGTAAGGGGGGGGGTTCTACTTCTCCCTCCTACTTCTATGTTTTTCTTTTACATTAAATATAGGATAATAATGTGTGTGTTCATTCATGAATGGTTTAATTTAAGCTGAATAGTCTTTAGGTCTCTGGATGATTCCTAACCTACTGGTATGCATTATTGCCCAATCAGAAAACAATTTAGCAGAATGTGTATTATTTAATCACAGGTGCCAACTCACTTTTAGCTAATGCCCATTGTGAAGGCAGGAGCAGGAGGATCAAATGGCAAATTTAATCTTGGGGGGAGACAGAAGGAAAGCTGATTGTGGAGCCTAGGATGGTAGTGAAGGTAGAGAAGGACATGGTCACAGTTGTGGCTTAAGGGTCAATAACTGATAATGGAACATTGGGAAAGCATTTAGAGGAGCACAGGTACAGGAGAGAAAAGATGTAACTGACCACGGAACATTTAGAGATGAAGCAGAATAGTAGCAAATAATAGATGGAAGTCAGATGAAAGGCTGAACAGTAGCTGATTGTGGACTAGGGGGTTGGAGTTGATTATGAACCACTGGGAGAAGAAAGTAGGAGATGACTGTGGTCAAGAAGCAGAGTAGTAGATGATAAAGTGGGTGGAGAGCAGAATCCGAGGGGAGAGAGATGTTGCAGTAGACCATGTACTATTGGGAGAGGTTTCAAAGTGGGAGCTAGCCATTGACTAGGGTTAGGTTTCAGGCTTCGTTCACACAGCTGGAAAGGGGGCATTAAAAAAAAAAACTGATCCGCCTTTTTTTTTCTTCAACAGTTTAGTGTCACTTTAAGGAGAAAGGGGGTAGAGGGGAAGCTCGTTGTATACAGCTTTCCTATTAAAATGACTCCTGACAACAGAATCTTCCAGCAGTGCAAGTGAAATGTTCCAAAGTTTTCATACTATAGAAAAGGCTGGTACTGACCAGTTTATCAGTGATGAGACTTGCATATGCTGGAAGCAGATGATTTGGGTGAAGTGCTAAAATCCAAGCTCTGTTGTGCGATAAGCAAAGGAAACAGGATGTAGATGGATTGAAAACAGCAAGATGCAGTTTGGCTTTATATTACATACTAGTGTGTTTGTTATCTGGAATATTATATACAGTATGCGTTTTTACTGTCTCACTCTTAGGTGGCTGATATCTGTCTCTTTTACAAAGAAGCTGGTGGTTTATTTCCTCAGCATCCAAGTACCTTAGAAGAATGCTTAACAAAACAACTTAACATGCCATTGTCACAGATCTCTTTCTTATCACACTCACAGAGAATTATGAAGGTAAACATAAGCTTCAAATACAATACTAGCTACCACAATATCATAGTATATTGTGCACCAAAAACAATTTTTTTTTTTTACTATTCATTGGGGGACACAGAATCACACCTGAAAATATGCCCTGCCAACAGGACGTGGATAATAAGGAAAGATGTTCTTTCTCTGTTGGTTATACTGTTGCAGAAGGATCTGCATCTTTAGTCTTCAAAAGAGTTGCAAGAAAAATTGAGAAGAATTAAAAAAAAAAAAAAAAAATGTCCTCAAGTAAAATAATAAGGGTGGTATCTGTGTCCCCAAGAAATTCAGCTAATAAATGATTTCATAGTGAGTACAAAATAAATCATACTTATAAGGCTCATTCTTGTATTTTATACCAGTATTTGTCATTACGCTTGATATTCTATCATTGTAACACATGGTTTTGTGTCTTTCAATAAACAGGATACTAATTTTGTGTTCCCAATACCTCCACCTCTGCAGAAAGCTTTGGCTTTGGAGGCATCCTATGTTTTGTCATTGCACACACCCATGATAAATGCCATGATGGCAGATTTTTCTGCTTTGGTCAATAGTTATATCAAGGTGTACACTCAAAGCAATACGAATGTACCAAACTGGACCCAGGTAAGCCAGCAATAACCTCACCTTAACAGTTTGTATATCTGCTTTGTTGACACGAGGATCGCTCCCAGCTTCTAAAGCATCCTTGCAAACCTACCTAGAAAGCAGCAAAGGCAAGCAGACAAATTAAAGCGATAATAAACCCCAAAACAAAAATGTAATATATTGTGGCTAACAGGTCCTTCCATTTAGTGGCTTGGTTTTAGGTTTTTTTTTCCTTTATTTTCACCTGGTGATCCAGCCAGTAACACAATCCCTGTTCCGTTTTGTGGAGAAGCAACAGAGACACTCTTGGACAGCAGCATTGTCAGTCTGGGAAGAGGGTAGTGTTAAGACTAGCAGATTTAGATGAATTTGCATTAACAAATTAAAGCAGAGCTCCAGCTGCCATTGCTTTAACAGATCCCCAAAATTGTTACTTTCAAGGCATGCAATGAATGACGACTGTCAAAGTTGCTTGTGCTCTCAACTGAGCTGTCAAGCCATCAAGTGGCAAC
Organism: Staurois parvus; assembly: GCF_062004578.1. Taxonomy (NCBI): domain Eukaryota; kingdom Metazoa; phylum Chordata; class Amphibia; order Anura; family Ranidae; genus Staurois; species Staurois parvus. Next base: position 3,074,408 of record NW_028318360.1, on the reverse strand, counting down.
TAATGTGCAGTACCATGGCAACTGCAGATCAACCAAGGCTTAAGATGGCAGCTTCCTTGGTGTGAAGGATGGGACGGTATAGTTCAGTTTTAAATGGTTTGTCTTATGCTTCTAATTGCCACCTTTGCTGGACAGGTTGGTTCTTTTACAGCGGAACTAAACTCCCAGAAATTCACACTTTCTCATTCCAGTGATGCAGCAGTTAAATCCCTCTCTAGCAACAGTCATCTTCTCCCTGTCTACTTTCAAGTGTGGAGTTTTCTGCTTCATAATTGGCCGGTCTGGGAATTACATCATCCCATGCATGCTCACGTGAGTCTGTCATTCTGGCACAGTTGGAGTGTGCTGAGAATGCACGCTGAGCTGCACATGCTCAGTTCAGTGTGCATTTGATAGAAGACTGCGAGCAGAAAACAAAGTATTTGTTATTGAAGAAGAGACATAGCATGTGTCTTCTGCAATAGAGATCTGCCTACTTGCATTTGTTCTAATTAGTAAAGTTTAGTTCCACATTAAAGCAGAGCTCCAGTCTCCTCTGAAAACATAAAGGACTTTTAGAAAAACAGCCACTCACCTGTCCTATGATCCAGCAGTGTATTCACACCAGCGGGGTTCACCGGCTGTCCTCTATCCCCTGCACCAGCATCTTAAGTGTAGGCATGTGGCTGTGACATCTTGCGGCTTCTCAGCTGTGTGCTCACTGCGAGTGGTGCTGTGCATTGTGAATGGTCCCATGTCCCAGAAGACTGCAGGGAGGGAGAACTTCCACCTCCGATCACCTAGTCAGAAGAGAAGTGGGAGAGGGAACCTGTCAAAATAGGGTGCCCATATAAACATAAAAAAGACCGAACTTTAACTACTTCCAGTCCGGACACTTTTCCCTTCTTCCTGTCCAGGCCAATTTTCAGTTTTCAGCACTATCGCACTTTGAATGACAATTGCGCGGTCATGCAACACTATACCAATATGAATTTTTTTAGCATTTATTTGAGACAGATAAAGCTTTATTTTGGTGGTATTTATTCACCTCTGGGATTTGTAAATGAAAAAGTCCAAAAATTTTGAAAAAAAGTGTTTTTCTTATAAAATTGTGCAAATAAATAGTATTTCATCATAAATCTTGGCCAAAATGTATTCCGTTATCTTTTTAGTAAAAAAAAAATTAACCCAAATTAGTTTATAACCAAAAATTATAATTTTTAAACTTTTTTTTAAATTGTTTTCCATTTTTTTTTGTTTTCTTTTTTTTACATATTGTCACCCTAGCAGTACAGTGTCACCATGGTGACACTGTACTACTTGTGGGGGGTGATGAAGATTTTTTTTTTTACACTGATTGCTTTTACACCCATAAAGGCTGTAAAAGCAATAATTTCTCATTCTCTCTAGCTGCATTCTTGCAGCCATTGAGAACTACTGTGTGAGCTGTGATTGGTCACAGCTTGTCACATGTTACAAGGCTGTTGTGAATAGCCTTGTACCATGTGTCCTCTGTGATCATTCACAGATTTCACATGTAGTAAAATGATGTCAGAAGTGACATCTTGCTTACTACTCTGCATGTGATCACTGATTGGCCAATCAGTGATCACATGTTCGGGACCTTGCACAGAGGTCCCGTCCAACGATCGGTGTTCCACTGCGTCCGGAGGACACAGCGTGCACCGGATCATGGTGCTGCGCGCTCCTAGGGAGCGCGCACAAGCAGGGTGCGGGGAGGCCGTTTATAAACAGCCACCCAACCCTGCACTGCCATCGTCCGGCCATTTATATACATGGGCCGGATGGGAGGTGGTTAAATAAAAACATATTTTTTACTTTCTGGTATAAAAATTATATAGTAAACTCAAAGTTAGTCATAAATTTAGGCCAAAACGTATTCTGCTACATGTCTTTGGTAAAAAAAAAAAAAAAAATCCTAATTCATGTGTTAATTGGTTTGTCTACAATCTATGGTATACTGTATATATTAGAAATTTACGCAGCTTTCACTTTTTGACTGCCTATCACATATCTTTAGGTGCTAAAATGCCAGGGCAGTACAACCTAATAACCCCCCACCCCCCAAATGACCCTTTTTTGGAAAGTAGACACCCCAAGGAATTTGCTAAGAGGCATGTTGAGTTCATGAAACATTTTATTTTTTTCCACAAATTTTTGGAAAATAACATTTTTTTTTTTTTACACAAAGTTGTCAGTTAAATGATATATTGCTCACGCATGCCATGGGTATATGTGGAATAACACCCCAAAACACGTTCTGCCACTTCTCCAGAGTATGCGGATACCACATGTCAGAGATTTTTTGGCGGCCTAGCCACATACAGGCCCCCAAAATCCGATAATCACCTCCAGGCTTTCAAAGGGCATATTTCCTCATGTCACTTCCTCACTACTTATCAGAGTTTCAGAGGCCCCAAAATGCCAGGATAGTACAGACACTCCCCCATATGACCTTTTTTGGAAAGTAGATACCCCAAGTTTTCTTTCTTTGTTTTTCAAAAACTTGTGACAACAAATGAGATCTGCAAAATACTCGCCATGCCTCTTAGCAAATACCTTGGAGTGTCTACTTTTCCAAAAAGGGGTCATTTTGGGGGGGTGCTTCTACTATCCTATCATTTCAGGGCCAATATTAGAAGCTTATGTCAGACATCACTCACTTTTCTAACTAATTGAAGACCAAGCCTTTTCTGACACTGTTTACTTGGAAAAAAAACTGTTTGCTATAAAATCACTTTGAACCCCCAAACATTATATATTTTTTTAAAGCAGAGGCCCTAGAGAATAAAGCGCTGGGTGTTGACAATTTTTTATGTCACACAGTATTTGTGCAGCGAATTTTCCTAGTTTGTCCTAAATTGCACTAAAACCTGACGGGATTGTAATTCTTCCCTACTCTAGCCCAGAGAAACCTACAGCAAAACAATAAAAAGCTCACAGAGGTTCTAGCCATTTCCTCCTTAAAGCCGGACTTCACTCTGTCAGTTAACATGGACTATTTTTTATCCTTATGCTGCTAGAATTAGTACATAAGTAGGAAAATATATCATTTATTTGTTTTAAACTTTTTTTTGTTTACATTTCTTCAGTTACTTCCTGGTTTCCATCCCTAGGCAAATGATGTCTTACATCCCAGCAGTCTTCAGGAGGTGAGGGAGGGTTCTCAGCTCAGCCTATGCCTGAGCTAGGGGCAGATGGACTCCAGGAACTAAATGCAACATGAATCATCTGCCCTTAAGATAGCCACTCCCAGAAATGCCAGGGGGTGTTTTTCAAAATGATTTTTCAGCAAAATAAACCATGGAGTCATGGATGGATGGGGGGGGGGGGTTTGTTTTAAATATTAAAAATGAATGAAATTGTTTGTTTGTGATGCTCAGATGCAGTTCAGTTCCACTTTAAAGGTTTAGTTCACCTGTATCTAACACCCCCACTTCCTCCCGGTCCCCACTACAGCCATGGTGTGGTGAGTGGTGGAGCGGCTGTGGCAGCCCTAACAGCTGAGGATTGTTGTAGTAAGTAGAGCAGGGACCAAGGGGATGGGGAGGGGGTCTGGAGTTAGACAGTTAAACCAGTTTTTCCGTGAAGGTTAACTAAGCCTTTAAATTAAAAAAGATTTTTTTCTAATGTCTGTTGCTGTTGACTTCCTGACTTCCTTTCTGGTAAAATGGTATCACCAGAACAAGAAGTGAGGGGGAAATCTTTCTAACTGAGCCCCAAATAGCAGCAATCCTTCCCCACACCATTCAAATCTAGAAAACAATTGTTTATAGATAACACTTTAAGTAAAGGAATGTAAATATACTGTATATGCATTTGTGTCCTAAAACATGTAATGTATCATATTTTATAGCTGTCCAATTCCTGGCTTCCTGAAGATTTTCAGATGCTGAAAGACCTGCAAGAAAAACGCAGAGAGAAGGCTCTGAAAAAGTATGTTGTAGGCGAAAGTGGTTTGCTGCTTTCGCCTGGAAACCAACAGGAACTCTATAAATCTCCTGATTACCTTCAAACAAAAGAGAAATCTGTCCACCCCATATCTGATAAGGAGATATCTGCAGCCTGCACAGAGAGAGTGCAAGTCCAAACTGATCTTTCTGTGGATCATGAGCCTGGATTCCAAGCCACCCTTGTTTGGCAAAGGTTTCCTTCTCCTCCAGGTTTGGCCTCTCTTAATTCGAGGGCTTTGTGCTTTCCCACTCTACAAGTACCAAGACCACCGATGCCCGTTACTTCCATTGCACCATTTGCCTTGCCACGTTTTCGCATGTCGGCTCCTCAGCTTGCAACTAATATTTCCAACTGAAGATTTTTATTTTGCCTATTTCAGTTCAATATGGTATTTACATCTGTAATGGCAAAGTACAATACCCCTGCCAGTGTTCCCAGGGAGGAAGTATAATGCTTGGGATTTCTGTTTAACTTTCACTGTTTTAATAATTTAAAAGGAGTTAAACAATGGAGCTCAACAAGAATTAGACTAGCAGCCAGTCAGGTTTTCTTTTATAATGAAAGGCACACGGGGAAATTACTCCTACTTCCTCTTGGTTGCTATAGGCATTGTCTTCTATTTGATAAAGTTTTAAAGTTAACTGAAATAAAAACATGGCCAGATATGACCCTCCACCCGCAGATCTCGAAGTGCATATACAGATCTATGCATGTGCATTGAGCTGCATTTTTTGTAGCACTGGATAGGTTCAGTGGTATAGGTCAGTGTGCATTTCTTTTTGTGTTTTTTTAAATTGATGGTTAGTATGTCCTTTTATATATGTTTTCTTTCTCATCCATTGAAGAACACAGGAGGTCTTCCAGCTTTGTGTCATACTGCTGCCTACAGCAGGATTGGATACTGACAAATAAAAACACTCTAGGTGAGCCCAAGCTATCCCACTCTATTCCCAGCTTGCCTCTGTTTTTTGCTAGTGTCCTTGGCGGAAAGACATATTTTCTTTAGCTCTGCTGGGAAAGGACTAACCTATTTTTCCCTTTATGTGATTTCAGATATAAGATCTTGCATCTTTTTTGTGTCTGTGTTTTTTGTGTGATTGATGTTTTAACTTGACATATAAATATTTTATTGATACTAGAGTGTGGCAGTAATGCCAGTTATTGGACCTCTTACACTACACTCTATTCAAAATATGTAACAGTATGTTTAAATTTATACAAAGTTTTGTTTGTACATCTTTATAATAAAGTTATTTTTATTATTTGTTTGTTTACAAACGGTTTTATTTTTCAAGGGTAGACTGTAGAACAACAGTACAGTTTCAAGTAATGTGTACATTAATAACAAGGCACATTTGAAAAGTACATTTCAGAGGAGTACATATACGTAAAAAAGATAGATAGGGAGGAAAAAGAGAAAAAATTTTAAGTACATGAGGAATGTAAACGATAAAGTGGGTTGAAAGATACATCTGTCAATAGCATATGCCAAATAACCTTCAAACGGAATGCTTTTCAGTCATGTAATGAATGTCTATGAACCCTCCATGTTTCCCATTTTTTATCAAACAAGCGCATCGTGTCCAGCAAAGTATAATGAATATGCTCCATGAGCATCACAGCGTCAACTCTATGTAAAACAGAGGCCAAGGGTACCGTGGTGGATTTCCAATGTAGGGCAATAGCCCATAAAGTGGTAATACAAATGGTATGTATCAATCTCATAACAGCATCAGAGGCCCCCGGGATATGAGTGCCCAGTAAACAGGACTGTATAGTCAGACGTACTGGGGCACCTACCAAGGAAGCAGCTACCTCCGATATCCTATGCCAAACCAACGATATAGTTGGGCAAGCCCAAAACATGTGAACCAATGTACCTGTGAGGCCACAGCCCTGGAAACATAAAGGGGATGTTTGTGGGTACAGTACATGTAGTCTTGACGGGGTATAATACCATCTGGTCAATACCTTGAGGGCAGTCTCATGTACAGAAAGGGATCTCGAACTCTTACATATGTTATCCACCATGGAATCCCACTCCTCCTCTGAGAAAGTGATACCACTATCATCCTCCCATCTTTGTCTATATAAAGGGGGTGTGGGAGAGAAACTGATCAAAAATTGATGATAAAGATCTGAGATAAGACCCCTACCCCTAGGAGAGTCACGGCTAATACGTTCAAAGAATGAGATCGGAGAGGAGGGTATGAGGCCAAAATGTAACTGAAAAAAATGTCTAATCTGTCGATAACGATGGTACTCGAGAAGCGGAACCTCAAAAAGTACTCGCAGCATATCAAAAGTAATATAAGATCCTTCTCTTTGAAAATTAGATAATCTAATAAGAGATCTATCATACCACCAATGAAACGTTTGAGGGGAAGAAAATGCTGTAATAAAGTTTGGATCACCAAAAAATGAAACACCGGAGAAACAGAAGAGACTAGATTTAATTTAAGTGTATATTTGGACCAAAGTGTCAATGAATGGGTAACTATAGAGTTGTGAAAAGTGAACGATCAAGGGGGGATTTTGGACCACAAAATACCCGGTAAATAAAATGGGCGTATAGACTGAGATTCAAATCTAATCCACGGGATCTGAGAATTTACAGTCGCCCATTGTGATAATTGTGCAAAACGGGCTGAGAGGTAATATAGTCAAAAATTGGGAAGACCTAGACCTCCCGTCCGTTGTGAGCGGTACAGAACAGATGTGGTAAAGTGTGGATGTTTATTACACCAGATAAAATTATTAATAACCCGCTGAAAGTGATCCAGAAATGTTTTCGAGACCAGGACTGGAAGTGCTCTAAATAGATAAAGTAGTTTGGGCAAAATATTCATCTTGACCGCCGTGACTCAACCCAGAAAGGAAATGGGGTAACCATGTCAAACCTTCAGTAGAGTAGAAAGGCGCGACACACATGGTGGGTAATTAGCAGCAAATATATCTGAGTATCTGGGAGTGAGATTGTTACCTAAATAGGAAATCCAATCCATGGCCCAACGAAATGGAAAAGAACTACGGAGAGATGCACTTAGGGAATCAGGAATATTAACAGGCATAATCACTTATTTGGTAAAATTAACATTAAGACCTGACACTTTAGCAAAGTCATTCAATACTGCGCATAAATTAGGCAATGAAGTTAACGGGTTAGTGAGAAAAAGCATTACATCATCAGCATACATGCATATTTTGAAATGTGAGACTAATAATAGGTAACCAGAGATACCTGAGTGTGATCTGATTGCAATTGCCAAAGGTTCCAACACCAGTGCAAACAATAGGGGTGAGAGAGGACAACCTTGACGGGTACCTCTACCCAATGTAAAAAAGTCAGTTACAACCGGGAAGCCTTATTCTCGTTTTAGGTGAGTCGTATAGGGCGTGTATACCAGACAAAAACTCATCACTGAAGCCCATTCTCTGCAGCAATGTAAACAAGGCCAAAGGACACTATCAAAGGCCTTATTAATGTCCAGACTTAGCAACAAAACCTCTTTAGAATGCAAATTGACATCTTGAATAACATTTAAAGTGAGGCAAATATCAGTGATAAATCTGTCCGGGATAAAACCTGACTGGTCTGGAGAGACCAAAGAGGAGATGACAGGGGCCAACCTGTCTGCCAAAATGCGACTGAATATTTTCAGATCGTTATTCATTACTGAAATTGGCTTGTAGTTTTGTGGTAGATGGTGGTCTTTCTGTGGTTTGGGTAATAGACATATTAGCCAGCAGCATCTCCTCAGGAAATTTTACCTCCCTGCAACACATCATTAAATAAAGTTATCAGATAGGGAGCCAACGTTGAGGCAAAGTGTTTATAATAATGAGCAGTAAATCCGTCAGGACCCGGTGCAGTGGAGCTTTTTAGCGCGCTAATCGCACGGGTTATTTCCTCCAAGGTACAAGGGGCATTAAGAGAGGCTAACTGAGAAGGTGAGAGAGCAGGGAGGGGTATAGAATCCAGCCACGAGTTGGGTGGTAGAACAGAATTCGACTGTGGAGGGGCTAATAGATTGGAATAAAAATTTTAAAAAATACCCATAACTTCTTGAGGAAGAGACGATACAGCGCCAGAGTTAGTGCGTAACTTATAGATATGTGGGGGGGCGCAAAGAGTGATTCAATTTCCTTGCAAACATAGTAGACGCTGAGTTGCTGTGTAATAAAAATGAGGCCTTCGACCAGCGGAGAGCTTTTTCGGTCTTTTGAGAAAGTAGAGTATTCAATTCTAAACGCTTTTGAGATAATAGCTGTTTATTGAGGAGAGATGGGTTCCCAATGTGACTTCTGTAATGTGCTTCTAATTCTCGGGTAAGTTGTAGAATTTGCTGCCATCATTTTCTATTTCTGGAAGAAGCCATGGAGATTAGGCGGCCACGTAGGACCGCCTTATGTGCTACCCATAGTGTGGCTGGAGATATATCAGGAGTAGAATTAGATTGAAAATATTCTTGAATAGAAGTAACCACCTCTTGGCGAGAGTTAATATCGGTGAGCATAGAGTCATTAAGTCTCCAAGAGTAGGGGATAGGTGCCAACCCTATAGACGTGATAGATAAGGCTATTTTATTGTGATCCGACCAGGGACTCAAGTGAATGCAAGCTGTGCTAGAATTAGCTAGTAAAATGGGGGTACAGTAGATATAATCTAATGTAGCATAAGAGTCATGTGGGTGAGAATAAAATGAATAATCCCTGGCTCCCACATTATGTGCCCTCCAGGTATCAACCAACTGGGGGGCATCCAGTTTTTTAGTGAGGGATTTTGGGAAAGCTTGGGAAGATTGCAAGGGGGAGCTACGGTCCAAAAGCGGGTTTGCTACCAGGTTAAAATCACCACCCACCAATAGATGGGGGGATAAAAACCTATCCAGAATGTTAAACTGAGAAAAAAAGGAAGCTTGTGCCGAATTAGGCGCATAGATATTAGCGATCGTAAGTTCACGACCCGAAAGGGTGCCTTTAAGAATGATAAACCTACTGTCCGGATCACGGTACACATGTTGAACCTCAAACGGGAATGAATTATGCAAAAAAATGGCTACACCTCTGCTTTTAGAGGAATGTAAAGTGTAATATCCCTGCCTATACGATTTATGAAAATATGTCGGGTGTTTTGCGGCTACAAAGTGGGTCTCCTGTAGTAAAATAATTTTAGCCCCTAATCGCTTATATTGAAGAAAGGCTGTTTTGCGCTTGTTTGGTGAATTGAAACCCTGGACATTATGCGAAATACATTGCATAACCATGGCAAATGGAAATAATAGCTATCAGCATAAAAGTACATATTGACAGGACATCCCTTAGAACTATTGGGCTAGACATTAGAATCTGAAGATCCACAACAGACAAAGCAATAATCTGTAGTGACAATTTAAGGAACATCCAGACCCCAGTGTGGGCGCCAGGACATCCACAAATCAGCACAAAACCAATATCGTACCAAAGCTTTATAAAGAGGAAAGATAGAAAGCAATAGAGGTGAGGTTTTAAGAGCTTCTACAATTAAAAGGATAGCTAGAAACCATGGATCAGGTGGGCCTTTTGCCATACCTGAAAAAACAGAAAAATCAAATATCAAAAGGGCCAATCAGGCCCAAACCCTGACGCTGTAAAGCATGGAAACCAGAGCCGCCACCCCACAATCAGGCGGTGACATCTCCGGCCATGCCAAGCGGCAGGGTGGGGTCACGTATCCAAGAGTCTTAAGATCATGAACATACGGGCAGTGTAATATAGGTCCGAAGACCATAGTTAAACACATCCAGATATAAATGCCAAAAACGCAAACATAACATGCCGGGATATAGAGACATCTCAGCAGTGAACAAGAAAAACATCCAAAGGATGTATGAGACACAAACGAGCAAAATCTATCTATAACTGTTCATCCTGGTTCTTGTCTGACTCTCCTCCGTTCTCTTCTTGGAGATGGAGTGTGCCATAGTGGAGATACCTGAGGAGTGGAAGGAGGGCGTCGAGGAGAAGGAGGATCAACCAAGCCCAATTTGGCCAAAATATCCTGGCCCTCAGGGAGAGATGTAGCTGTATATGTGCTTCCAATATGGGGGACTATCAACTTAAAGGGGAAGCCCCATTTATAGTGGATCCGAGCTGAAAAAAGGGTGGACGTAATTTCCTTCATTTTTCTGCGTCTCTCCAACGTAGCCAGAGAGATATCTGGGAATATTTGCAAAGCGGAGCCTTCAAAAGTGATTATTGGGATATTGCGGGCAGCCTTGAGTATATTTTCTTTAATCAGGAAATCCTTCATACAAAGGACAATATCATAAGGTGGTTTATCGTTAGGAGGTTTTGGGCGCAGGGTTTTGTGAATGGCTTGGTCATGGCTTTTGAAAGGTCATTCACAGACTCCGGGACTCCTCTGACTCGCAAATTATTCCTGCGGTTACGATTATCAAGATTCTCAACCTGTGCCTGCAATTGTGCAAAGGCTGTCTGTAAATGATCATGAGCCCTGGAAAGCTCACCATAAGCCAGGCTGAGTTCATCATGTTTGGTTTCCAAGCGGTCGGTTCTGGAGCCCAATGCCACTATTTCCTGGGATAGAACATTCGTGCTCTTGTGGAGTTCTGATTGGAATTTAGCAGCTAGCTTAGTGTACATAGTTTCCAGGCAAGATTACAAGTCCCCCTTGGTAAGTTGCTGTGCACATTCATTGTCCTGAGTTAATGGATGAACTACGGTATCCTGCGTGAGACCGGATGGAGATGCTCGTTCTGTATTATCTTGAGACATGTTGCTTATCTTGTGCGTTTTAAGTAGGTATGTCGTAAGGGACTTTTGAGCTTGTCTCTTCTTTTTCTTGGTGGATGGCATATAGGAAGTCCCTGAAAATTAGATGGCCAAGGAAGATAACCCTAGGAGACCTATAACGCCCTAAGTAGGTACATGATGATCGTTACATGGATGCGGTCAGGCACATCAGCAGGATCGTTATATTGTAAAAATTATTATTAAGCCGCAGAAATGCAGAGTGGACATAGGCTGCAACAGGCTCCCCTAACAAGGCCAAGGATCCAAGAGCTTGCTCCAAATTCCCACCACAGGAGGCCTTTGGGCCCAGCAGGGGTCACATTCACAGGGGGAGGAGCACGCGGACCAGAGAGTGGGAGCCACGGACCACCGAACGTTGGAGGGGAACCAGATAACCAGCACCCGCCCCCCCCTATACTGCTTGTACTCACTGCGATCCAGATGGGACAGGATCAGGGCTGGGCGGAGCAGGCCACACTAGGCCTACGCCGCAGAGGAGGGAAATAAGGTCCAGCGCGCCCCCCCCCCCAGATATAGGGAATGGTCAAGGTGCCTCCGATGCCCCGGATGGGTCCACCTCCACCCGGATGGCCGCGGATTCTGTGCTGGGGCTCCGCAGTCGCACCAGGCCGCGGAACTCTGCGGTCGCAGAGAGGGGTAATTCAGTCTGAACCCTCTCTCCCAAATGCAGAGGATAGTGAGGGAGCCCCCCTGTGCCTCGGATGGGTCCGCGGCCGCCAGATGGCAGCGGAGATGAGGCCGAGGCGCCAAGGCTCCGCAACCGCACTAAGCCGCGGATGTCTGCAATCGCGGAGATGGGCAATACAGCCCAGATCCCCTCCCCCAGATGCAGGGGACAGTACAGCAGCCTCCGGCACCCCGTACGATGCCCCCGCTGCCCGGATGACAGCGGATTACAATCCTGGGCGCCGGAACTCTGGATTAGGCGGCTGCTCCGGTCGCCATCTTGGACACGCCCCTATTTTTATTATTTTAAAGCTTAATAATCTAAAATTACTTGGTCTGGCACTCATACAAGCAGACATTGTTATGGTCTGATAGATGCTGCAGGTATTAAAGTAGAACCAAAGTCAAGGTCATAACCCCTGTGAAATACTTTTATGTAGTGGCTCCTCTTTTTAGAGTTCCTGCTCTTAACCTCCCTGGCGGTAATTCTGAGTGTGGCTCGGGGTTTATTTTCAGTACCAAAAGCGGTAACCCCGAGCCACACTCAGGATTACAATGTAGTGTGTGTGTGTAGTGTAATTTACCTTGTCCTGCGATCCCCCGATATCCTCCCACTGTGTCATCCGGTCGATGCTGACATCCGTCTTCTGGGTTCCCTTCCCTGCGAGTGCCGTGACGCAGGGGGGCGGAACCGGCGGGAGATTAAAAAGAAGTAAAAACATGACATACACAATACATTGTAATCTGATAGGATTACATTACTGTATCAAACCATTTCACCTCAGTTATGTCCCGAGTGCTTTGTCCTGTGCCCTGCCTGTACTTTTACCGTTCTTTCTGCCTGGAAACTTGAGAACATTCATGGCGTCCAAAAAGCGTCCCTTTAGGTCAAAAGTGGTTTTAGACCGGCTAGAAAATAGCGACAGTGAATTAGAATCATTTGCAGAATTGAGTGATAATGATTTGTGGGGAAATTCATCATCAGACATTGAAATTTCCACTCAAAACAATGTACCGCTTTGACATTCAAAAATATTGACATAATCAGACCGCCAGGGAGGTTAAAGAGACACTGTCACCTTGCATGCATACGGCAAATTGACCATATCTCTGCAAACCCCCCACTGATCCCCCACCCTATACTCAACTTACCTGTGTGTCTTTCTTCTCCTCAGATGCCAACAATACCCAGCACATTCCAGTATGGCGGAGTATGCAGCCTCCTTTTTGTGGCAGTGGTCGGATATGGCAGCCAGTCACCAGGCCCAAGCACTGAACAATGGGAGTGATGTCACTGCTCCCCCAGATTGCTGGCACTAGTCATTTTGGTGCCAGCTGAAGCAGGGAAGGAAGGAGCAGTGAGGGATTGCTGGTAATGTGTGTATAGGGGACCGGAGGTTGCTCTTTGTAGTGACACTGTCATTTTTACCTGCATGGGCATGGAGGTTATGTGAAAAAAAAATTGTACATAATACTTCCAGTGCTGAAGGTTCTAGTGTTTTCTTAACATTTCCTGTTTAGGACCTACTCCAGCTTTGTGTACCTTGTATACTTCAGCATCTGTTAGTCATTGATTGTGTATGGTGTCATTAGTTTGGTGCTGCCCTCTTTTGGGAGGTTATGAGGAATGGCCCTCCCCAAACAGGATTTTGTGCTAAACCTGTAGATACATAAGAGAGCCAGAATCTAATCAAAGTAATTGGGAGCAGAGGAACTACTGCAACCAGCATACAACAGTAACTGTAAGTATATACTGTAGATGCACTCCGATATAGAAATAATACAAGTGTTTTATAAGGAAAGATTCAAATAGTACATCCAATGTACAAACAGGTATTATCAGCAAAGGGCCCAACCGTAATTAAGCACCAGGTATATATAGTAACTATTAAAGATACCTCCATATCAATGTTGCAGCTAAGTCACTTAACCACTTGCCTACTGGGCACTTGTACCCCTTTCCTTCCCAGGCCTTCAGCTTTGTTGCACTTTGAATGACAATTGTGCGGTCATGCAACACTGTGTCTATATGACATTTATAACATTTGTTTCACACAAATAGAGCTTTCTTTTGGTGGAATTTAATCACCACTGGGTGTTTTATTTTTTGCACTGTAAATTAAAAAAAGAGTGAAAAGTTTGCAAAGTTTTATAATAGAAACAAAGAAAACCTTCAAACAGGTAATTTTTGTCCTTCATTGATGTGCGTTGATGAGGCTGCACTGATGGGCACTGATGAGGCAGCACTGGTGGGCATTGATGAGGCAGCACTGGTGGGCATTGATGAGGAGGCACTGATGATGCTGCACTGATATGCGGTACTGATGGGGCACTGATAGGTGGCACTAATAGGTAGCACTGAAGGTCACTCACTGGCAGCACTGACTGGCGGCACAGATTGGCAGCACTATTGGGCACTAATAGACAGCACTGTTGGACACTTTTGGGGCTGCACTGATAATCAGTGCCCCGATTATCAGTGCAGATGTCTGCTTTGACAATGTGAGGAAAGTATTGCCAGTAACGAACAAGTGTCGAAGTACTGCTGATAACCGGCAAGTGTATTTACATAGTGGTCAGTCGTGATTGGACACAGCTGATCAAGTGGCAAAAGGCTGCTGTGATTGTCCTTTACCATGTCATGTGATCAGCTGTATCCAAAGAACACAGTAATCACAGATAGTGCCGGGTGCACACCACTGCGGGGGCGGGGGAGGATGTCATATGGCGCCCTCCCAGAACTCAACTACCGCACTGTAGCCATCATTTGGCTGTAGCGCGGTAGTAAAGTGGTTACTTGCTGCCCTTAGGATGCTTGTGAGATAATAACAATATGATAAAGACACGTCTGTCTCAAGGATTTAGATTCATGCTCACAAAGCTATGGGCAGCTGCAGTTAAACTATTAGAACAATGGAATATTGTTAAACTATTAGAATTGGAATATTTGCCTAATAGTCTCTGCTTCTGGCCTGGGTGAAATACATCAGCAACAGCAGCTCCTGTGTCTATAAGGTCATGAGGCTCAGTTCTCTGCACCTTCTTCCTGCAAACTCCCCTTTATATACCATCACAGTCCAATGGGGGTTTTGGACCCAACTAGCAGGGTCAGGAAGCACCTGTCTAACACCTGGTTCACACTGATGTGTTTTATAATGGGGTTCAGATTGCATTAAAGAGTAACTCCACTTTTGTTGAGAAAAAGACATTCCCCTCTGCATGACCAATGTACATTGCAGGGGTTTTACAAACTTTGTTGCAGATTCCTACCTTTTGTTATTCTGAAGAAATGGCTGTTTGTTTATGTCCATGTGCAGAGTTAATCTATATGGGAGTGGTTCTATATTTATCAATCAGCTACTGCACTTGCAAGGCTCTAATGAGGAAATTGGCAGGGTCTGCGTCCCTTTAGATGTGATTTCCCTCTGGCAACATCTCACTTAAAATGACATTTTTGTTGCAGGGAACGCCAAAAATCTGACATATATTAGTGCAGACGTCTGGGAAAATCACACAAACAGGAAATGACATTTTCAGGGGGCTTTCTGTACTCCATCTGTGTACAGAACACCTCCAGGTAGCCATATTGCATTGCATTTATAAAAAAAATGACAGATTAAAACGGAAAGATAATTTTTAATAACATTCAATTACAATATGACTTGAGTCAAAATTGTATACGCTATATTATTATTTTTTTATTTGCTAATTCTAAATTGCATAATTATTTATAACAGTTTCTGAATCCATCTAACAATTTTAAGGGTTAGCATACCTTATCACTAAAAATCAATATCTGCAGCAAGTACATACAAAATTGATGGCAGTTACAATGTGCAAACTCGTTTATTGAATAAAACCTGCTTACCCCTCATTTTCTTATTATTCCATCTCAAGCTTTTGTTCAAAACGTGCCACAGAACCACATTTTCAGCTTTATAAACATTTCCACATTTGTATGTGTTGAATTATGGGACATGTAGTTCCGTGCCCTGTGATCATACCACATGCCAAACAATTCAGTGTGATGGTCCAACAACACATTTGGAAGGGCCAGACGTGTGATGGATTACAGAATGTGTGTTAATCCCTCAACATTCTATTTGCATTAGTCTAATTTAAGGTGCAAGTAAACATTTAGGTACAATTAAAAGAACAACTTTAGGTGCAAGTACACTGGTTGCAGCGTTTATGAAAGGGTGCTGGCTTAGAGGTAGGAGTTTTAAAAGTGAAACATTTTTGTGAACCACAAAATGGTTTGTTATCTGTAAGGGTAAGCAGTACTGGGCCTCTCACAAAGCTGTGTGAAAGGGCAAGGACACCATGTCGTTCACAATTCAGCCATGACAGTTTGTAACAAGGAGATCACATATCCCCACCCCACAAACCCCATCCACATTTCTGTCTATTCCTCTTGGTAGAATCCATATTCCTAGTGTATTTCGTAACTCATGAAATCATAACAGTACAGGCAGAATAAGGACATATTTATCTCCCTTGGCTAATTTGTAACATTTTTAGACCAAACACCGTTACCATAGGAGTACCTGGAGCTGCCCAATTCTCGTAACTGCCATATCTATACTCCTGAAGGCAATTCAATGCTGGACAATAATATGCAGGTTAGCAGACTGTAACTTGTAGGTATTCAAAGATATTAATACCTAGAGAAAATCGTATCTGGGACATGGTCATCAACACCGCGACATCCCAGCAGCCACACCTTAGACCTGGTAATTGGTCGGATCATTTCTCTCATCACCCCCCTCACCAGCAAGAAAAGGGGACTACCCCTTTTTGAAGTTGTCAGCTCTCTTTTAACATCAAACCAAGGAACACCTAACAGGATTGTGAGAGCCGCTGTACTGTCTTGTTTAGTCAATGGACTCTGCAAACCAGGACTTGCAAGTATTTTCATTTTCACCCCTTTTGTCTTGCTGTTGCATTGTTGTCTCTTTGCAATATCTTTTTTGTGAATATTTTATTTGCACCATTTTTTACCATTTCATTATTAAACTGTATTTTGAATACTGTTAAAACTGTCTCTGATACACTAAGGCAAGCTCAAAGAATCTCTGTCTCTTGAAGAGCGTTACTGTTGTGTAAATCTCTGAATATACCTGCCTGTGGTGACAGAGTTGTGGGGCCTAACCTTCAACATGGGCATTATAAAAAAGAATGAATTGTGGTTATATTGGTCCACAGACCCAATTCATCATATGCCCGTGTTCTCTGCTGTTACATACATTTAGGTCCATATACAGTATATTTGGACACAGGCACAATTTTCATACTTTTGGCTCTGTATGCCACCAGAATAAATTAAAATGAAACAATCCAAATGAATTCTAAGTGCAAACTTTCAGCTTTAATTCAAGGGGTTGAACATGGATATCAAGTACAAATTTTAGAAACTGCAACCATTTTTATACACAGTCCCTCCATTTTCAGGGGCTCAAATGTAATTGGACAAATGAATATGATCATAAATAAAATGTTCATTTTTAATATTTTGTTGAGAATCCTTTACTGGCAATGACTGCCTGAAGTCTGGAACCCATGGACATTACCAAAGACTGGGTTTCCTCCTTGATGCTTTGCCAGGCTCTGACTGCATCTCTCTTCAGCTGTTCTTTGTTTGTGGGTCTTTCTGCCTTTAGTTTTGCCTTCAGCAAGTGAAATGCATGCTCACTTGGGTTGAGATCAGGTGACTGACTCGGCCATTGCAGAATATTCCACTTCTTTTCCTTCAAAAGCTCCTGGGTTGCTTTTGCAGTGTGTTTTGGATCATTGTCCATCTGTACTGTGAAGCGTTGTCCAATCAACTTTGCTGCATTTGGCTGAATCTGGGCTGACAGTATATCTCTAAACACTGCAGAATTCATCCGACTGCTGCTGTCTTCTGTCACTTCATCAATAAACACCAATGACCCAGTGCCACTGGAAGCCATACATGCCCATGCCATCACACTGCCTCCACCATGTTTTACAGATCATGTTGCATGCTTTGGATCATGAGCTGTTCCAAGCCTTCTCCACACTTTTTTCTTCCCGTCATTCTGGTACAGATTAATCTTTGTTTCATCCATCCAAAGAATGCTTTTCCAGAACTGGTCTGGCTTTTTTAGATGTTTTTTGGCTAAATCTAACCTGGCTTTTCTATTCTTCAGGCTTATGAATGTTTTGCACCTTGTGATGAACCCTCTGTATTTGATCTCATGAAGTCTTCTCTTGATTGTAGACATTGATAATGATACGCCCACCTCCTGGAGAGTGTCCTTCACTTGTCTGGATGTTGTGAATGGGTTTTTCTTTACCATAGAGAGGATCTTGCTATCATCCATTACTGTTGTCTTCCATGGACGTCCATGCCTTTTTATGTTTCAGAGCTCACTAGTGCGTTCTTATTTCCTCATAATGTACCAAACGGTTTATTTGGCCACTCCTAATGTTGCTGATATCTCTCTGATGGATTTGTTTCGTTTTTGAAGCCTTTCAATGGCTTGTTTCACTTGCATGGACAGCGCCTTTGAACACATGATGTAGGTTCACAGCAATAGATTCCAAATGCAAATACTACACTTAAAATGAACTGCAGAACTTTTACATGCTTAATTGATGAAGAAATAACGAAGCAGTAGCCCACACCTGGCCATGAAACAGCTTTTGATTCAATTGTCCAATTACATGGCTACTCTTAAGAGCTGTAATTCCTAAACCCTTCCTCCATTTTGGATGTACATACCCTCAAATTAAACCTGAGAGTGTACACATCTCCATTATATAACTATAGCTTGAATATGTTTTGGTAAATACCTGAAAAAAACTAAAATTGTGCCTGTGTCCAAATATATATGGACCTAACTGTACAGTTGTGTTCAAAATAATAGCAGTCAGACATCACTAACCTGATCAGTCACTGTTTTTGGTAGAAATGATATTTCTACATGGCAAATAATTTACTTGCAGGTGTAGTAGAGTAACAGAAATCCAACAGACCCAACAGTCATGACATGCATGCTGCTGATTCTGTGTAATTAAATCACTAACTGAAAGGGTCATGTTCAAAATAATAGCAGTGTGGAGTTCTATTAGTGAGGTCATTCATTCTTTGAAAAACAGGTGGCAATTATTGCCCTTATTTAAGGAAGGAAGGCAGCAAATGTTGTACATGCTGGTTACAGTGCATTTCTCTCTGAAATTCTGAGGAAAATGGGTCGATCCAGACATTGTTCAGAAGAACAGCGTACCTTGATTAAAAAGTTGATTGGACAGGGGAAAACATATGAAGAAGTGCAGAAAATGATAGGCGGCTAAAATGATCGCAAATGCTTTAAAATGGCAACCAAAACCTGAAAGACATGGAATAAAAACTTCCATTTGAATGGATAGAAGAATAGCCAAAATGGCAAGGACTCAGCCAACAATCAGCTCCAGATGTTGTTGGCTCCAGCCAGAGACAGTTTGTCAGACGACCCCCAAACACTGAATTCAAGCCACAGTACACTGTGAAGACAGTGAAGCATGGTGGTGCAAGCATCATGATATGGGGATGTTTCTCATACTACGGTGTTGGGCCTATTTATCGCATACCAGGGATCGTGGATCAGTTTGAATACATCAGAATACTTGAAGAGGTCATGCTGCCTTATGCTGAAGAGGAAATGCCCTTGAAATGGGTGTTCCAACAAGACAACGACCCCAAACACACCAGTAAATGTGCAACATCTTGGTTCCAGACCAACAAGATTGACGTTATGGAGTGGCCAGCCCAATCCTCGGATCTTAATCCAATAGAAAACTTGTGGGGTGACATCAAAAATGCCGTTTCTGAGGCAAAACCAAGAAATAGAGAAGAACTGTGGAATGTAGTCCAATCATCCTGGGCTGGAATACCTGTTCACAGGTGCCAGAAGTTGGGTGACTCCATGCAACACAGATGTACAGCAGTTCTCAGAAACAGTGCTTATACAACTAAATATTCATTAAGTGATTCAAAGGAAAGCAAAATCTTCAAACATTTTTCAGTTTATATAGTGAATGTTTGAGTTTGTAAAGAAGAATACAAACACTGCTATATTTTTGAACAGTCTAATATTCACTTTTCTTCAATTTGTTTAGAGGAACAACACAAATTTGATCTATTTTTCTTCATGTTTTGATTTGGAATAGAATGTGTAGTGTTCCCAATGCATTTGTGTGTATGGAAATAAAAGCTATTAGAAGGATTTTGAGCTTTATTCACTTTTTTCAACACACTGCTATTATTGTGAACACAACTGTATATACCATCGTCTGTAGACGCTATAACTGTTACATAAACCAAGGTATTGGGATTTTTTTCTAACCAAAGACATGTAGCAGAATACATTTTGTCCTAAATTTATGACTAACTTTGAATTAACTATATATTTTTTTTTATAACCGAAAGTAAAAAATATTGTTTTTTTTAAAATGTTTAGTCTTTTTTCATTTATATCAGAAAAACTAAAAAACCCAGTGGTGAGCAAATACTCTTTGTGTGAAAAGAATGACAAATTTCATTTGGGTACAGCATTGCACATGGGGGGGCGTGGAACCTAAATGAAGGATGTGTCCCTTCCCACATCACACAGTGGAAGTCTGTGCATCTTCGGCTTGTCATCCACTCCGTTGGTGGTGTGCTCTCCACTCCCTGAAGACTGTGCGGCTTACCCCGGCTATACCTGCTGTGGCCATGGACACCACCAGGGCCAGAACCAGCCCGGCCCACACACCCCGGTCTCCACTCTTTCGGCCCAGCCGTGACCCTGCCGAGCTCTGCGGTCCTCCATTGGATGCTGGTTTTGTGTTTTGTCTGTACTTTCCAATAGATGTGGGTGCAATTTAAACACATCTCATCTTTTAATACTACACTTTGGTGGTGGCGCTTCTCGTGTTCCCCTTTTGTTACAGAGTGTAGATCCAATCCTCGTTGAAGGAGCTGACACCAAGCTATAGAGGCCTTTTTAGTGACATATATATTCCCTTTGTTCACAATTTTGGTTTTTATGGGACTATTTGTAGACTTTGCTATCCCATTACCCCATTCCTGCAACCTTAGTCTACTCAGTGCCATCATTGTGTCATTAATTCGTTCCATAGGGCTGCATTGGTTGTCAAAAGAGCCTGTACAACGTGGAATGTGGAATGTGATTGGTTATTATGGTGCAGTACAGAGCAGTTCGCACTTCACATTAGAAGCAGAACGGCGGCTGCGCAGTCACAGGTAAACACTTGTCTTGGAGCGGCTACCATCGAGTCCGGAAGTTCGCCACGTTGCCGGCCAGAGCGTATCCAGCAGGTTCAGTTCACTTCCGGTCCCGGCGGAGAACCCACGTGTGTGCTGTGCTAGGAGGACTGGGCAGACATGGGGAAGAATAACAAGAAGGGGAAGAAGCCCCTAGCCGGCGCCGCTGCAGTGAAGGTGGGGAAAGCCCGCAGCGAGGTCCGGGACAACCCGTTCGAAGTGAAGGTCAACAAGCAGAAGTTCAATGTGCTGGGCAGGAAGAGCAAGCATGATGTGGGGCTGCCGGGGGTGTCCAAGTCTAAAGCCATCAAGAAGGTGAGCCGGGGCTAGTCTTCTGGTGTGTGGTGATAGAGAATGAATGTGCTTGTATGACGATTACACAGGATTTATACACGACAGGAACACTTTGTGATCACAGTTCAGCATCAAGTCAGTGAATCTCCTGTGATATTGATCTGGTCAGGTAAGTATCAGGGGGGTTGTTAATCAGCTTCAGCTGTTCATGGAATTAACAACAGGTGCACTAGATGGGCAACAATGAGATGACCCCCAAAACAGGAATGGAGGTTTTGGGGGTCAAACAGGTGGAGGCCACTGACATTTTTTTCCTTACTCATCTTTTCTGTTTTTCACTAGTTTTGCATTTGGCTAGGGTCAGTGTCACTACTGGTAGCATGAGGACATAGCTGGACCCTACAGAGGTGGCACAGGCAGTCCAACTCCTCCAGGATGGCACATCAATACGTGTCATTGCCAGAAGGTTTGCTGTGTCTCACAGCACAGTCTCAAGAGCATGGAGGAGATTCCAGGAGACAGGCAGTTACTCTAGGAGAGCTGGACAGGGCTGTAGAAGGTCCTTAACCCATCAGCAGGACCGGGATCTGCTCCTTTGTGCAAGGAGGAACAG
Source organism: Staurois parvus (assembly GCF_062004578.1). Taxonomy (NCBI): domain Eukaryota; kingdom Metazoa; phylum Chordata; class Amphibia; order Anura; family Ranidae; genus Staurois; species Staurois parvus. Next base: position 3,052,797 of record NW_028318360.1, on the reverse strand, counting down.
GATGAGAACTGCCAGAGCCCTACAAAATGACCTCCAGCAGGCCACTGGTGTGAATGTCTCTGACCAAACAATCAGAAACAGACTTCATGAGGGTGGCCTGAGGTCCTCTAGTGGGCCCTGTGCTCACTGCCCGGCACCATAGAGCTGGATTGGCATTTGCCATTGAACACCAGAATTGGCTGGTCCATCACTGGCTCCTGTGCTTTTCACAGATGAGAGCAGGTTCACCCTGAGCACGTGACATGAAAGGGTCTGGAGAAGCTGTGGAGAACGTTCTACTGCCTGTAACATCGTTCAGCATGACCGTTTTGGTGGTGGGTCAGTGATGGTCTGGGGGGGGGGGGCATATCCATGGAGGGATGCACAGACCTTTACAGGCTAGACAATGGCACCCTGACTGCCATTAGGTATCGGATGAAATCCTTGGAACCTTTGTCAGACCCTACGCTGGTGCAGTATGTCCTGGGTTCCTCTTGGTGCATGACAATGCCCAGCCTCATGTGGGGAGAGTATGCAGGCAGTTTCTGGAGGATGAAGGAATTGATACCATTGAATGGCCCCCACGCTCGCCTGACCTAAATCCAATAGAACACCTCTGGGATATCATGTTTCGGTCCATCCGACGACACCAGGTTGCACCTCAGACTGTCCAGGAACTCAGTGATGCCCTGGTCCAGATCTGGGAGGAAATGCCCCAGGACATCATCCATCTCATTAAGGAGCATGCCCCAACGTTGTCAGGCATGCATAGAAGCACGTGGGGGCCACACAAACTACTGAGCACCATTTTGAGTTGCTGCAATGCATTTCATCAAGATGGACTAGCCTGCTGCTACATTTTTTCACTTTGATTTTCGGGTGTCTTTGAATTCAGTCCTCTGTAGGTTGATCATTTTCATTTCCATCAACTGATGGGGCATCCTTACGTTCCTAACACATTACCCAGTCCATAGCAGTATAGATATCCAGCAGGAGATTTTTCCCCATTGAGATCTGATGTGTTTTCAAAGTGTTCCTTTAATTTTTTTGAGCAGTGTATATAGAACCCTGTCCAGTATCCATGCATGTCTCTGCATTCTGCTCTCATCACAGATTCCAACCTTATTTCATGACTCGGGTGTCCTCTGAACTCATCTCTAGCCAAATATGAAAATCATACCAATATTTCCCTTCAACCAGCTGCAGGCCGAACCATTCCTCTCCTCACAGCAGATGTAAGTGAAGGGGTGGGATGCTGGTGATGTCACTACCTTTTATAGTCACATGCCCATATTAACTGCTTGCAGACCACCTACCACAGATTTACTGCAGGATAGCAGCCGTGCTGCGCAAGATCACATACATGTGCATTTCCAGGTAGGGGGCACACGCCGCCCCTTCTGTGCTGTCATTCGCTACAGTACAAGCCAATCAGCAGCCCCTGGCCAATGATTTATGACCGGGATTTGCTGATTGGCTTAGCGAATGACAGTTCAGAGGCCTGTGTTTACTAACAACTAAGGGAACAGAGATGTGCTTGTTTTTATTTCCTGCAAAGCAGTGGAAAAAAAAAACACAAAGCAGCACACATTACACATTGTTAGGTACACAGTTAACCCTTTGCCCCTGGATGTTAACCCCTTTCCAGACAGTGTCCGTGTATAGTATTATCAGTGATCACCGTATTAGTGTCACAGGTGAGCATCATATCAGCATCATTTAATCAGTTCTCACCAAGCATCAGTTAGTGTCAGATTGCCCACTGCACTATCACAGTCCCACTATAAATTGCTGATCGTCTCCATTACTAGTATGAAAATTCCAGTATATATACCATATTCTGTAGGCGCTGTGACTTTCTCACAAACCCAGGGCTTAACAAATTTGCTTTGAATCTAGGAGCTAAAAAAGTTTTTTTATTTTTAGCGTAGCATGGGTTGTCAGCACTCGGGGAAAGGTAAGTAGTTTGCGAGTAATTTGTGAAGTGCAAGGTGCAGAATGCAGCACATGAAATGCAGAGAAAGGGTACAGTGTGCAGAATGCAGGACATGGGGTGCAGGTCACCCCAGAACATGGGGTGCAGGAGAAGAGTGCAGAACGCAGAGCATGGGGTGTAGGGTACTGGAAAAGGGTGTAGGTCACCAAAGATTCTGGGGGACAAAACACAGGACATGGGATGCAGGGTGTTGGACAGTAATGCAATCCCCCACTCCCCGTGTCCTCCTGCATGTCTTGTGCATCCTCCCCAGCAGTGGATGCAGAGGTCAACCTGTGTGCATAAAACATGTCCTTCCTGGCTGGCTCCTTAGCTGGCTGCTTTTGCAGGCTTGCCCTGATCACTACTGTAAGGACACTGTAGTCCTTTTTCACAGCACTTTGTGGGGTTCTCTGTGGCATTGCCAAGGTGGCGCCATGTTTGAGAGTCGGTCCTGCTCCTTCTTCTCTGTTCTGCTGGAGGGCTCTGCAGGGACACAGGCAGCTACGTGTGGATGCAGGAGCCAACGTTGACGGTAATGCAGCCGCAAAAAAAGAATTGGGCTCCATGCACACTGGCTTAAAAATCGTTGCTTCTACAGGAGTTTTGCCAGTAGAAGCAGCTCAGTCTTTTTCTATGTGTCCATTCACATTAGGATGATTAGAGACATATTGTAAGCTCGACAATTAGAGGCAGGAAATAACTTCTGGTTTGCGTGTTTCATTGGTGCTTTTTGGCAGAAAAACACCAATCTCTCCTAAACTGTATATAAAAACGCTCTGTTTCAGCGTTTCTTTAAGCCCAGTGCGCATGGAGCTTTTGAAAGGTCGGCAGTGGAAGCTCAGTGAGGTGAGTCCTCTCATGCCACTCTTGGCTGCTGTCCTGCCCCCAGCCCAGTCTACCCCTGACTTCACTGGTCGGGTGCCACCTAGGGTTCTCACCTCATCTTTTTAAAACCGAACACATATTAATTCTGAGGCTAATTTAAGGCAGATAAGGCACTAAGTGAGTTGAACCACTTGGTAACTGCACTATAGCCAAATGTGGGCTACAGCGCGGTTACCCAGTTCTGGGAGGGCGCCATATGACTTCCTCCCAGATTGTACCCTCCCGTGCGTCCCCCAGGGGCGTGCACCTGGCGTTCTCCATGATCACTGTGTCTTACGGACACAGCTGATCATGTAATGAGGTAAAAGGCCAATCACAGCTGCCTTTTACCACGTGATCAGCCGTGTCCAATGACACAGGAGATCACAAAGTAAATACAGTTGCCGGTTATCAGCAGCACTTTCCTCATGCTGTCACAGAGGAGATCGACACTGATCATCAGGGCCCTTCATTTGTGGCAAAAAAATAAAATGTTCCATGGACTCAGAATTCCTCTCACCAAATTCCTTGGGGTAATTACGTCCTAAAAAGGGGTCTTGGGGTAATTACGTCATTTGGGGGGTCTTTGTACTGTCCTGGCATATTAGCACCTCAAGAAATGTGATGGGCAGTCAGAAAGTAAAAGCTACATAAATTCTAATATATATACCATTGTTTGTAGACACTATAATTTTCACAAAAACCAATAAATATACACGTATTGGGATTTTTTTTTTTTTTTTTTTTACCAAAGACGTGTAGCAGAATACATTTTGGCCTAAATTTGTGAAGAAATTTGATTTTTACATTTTTTTTATTGGATATGTTTTACAGCAGAAAGTAAAAAATAAATATTTTTAAAAAAAATGTAGGTCTTTTTTCATTTATATAATAAAAAACCCAGTGGCGATCATATACCACAAAAATCTCCAAAATGTGTGAAATAAATTATATAAATTCCATTTGCTTACAGTGTTGCATGACCGCACAATTGGCAGTTAAAGTAGCGCAATGCCAAATAGCCAAAAAATGGCCTGGTCATGAAGGAGGTCAAGTCTTCTGGAGCTTAATTGGTTAAGTCATTGGGTAAAGATGGGCATATGTCCATATAAGGGCACTTAGGACCCCAGCATCCTGCCCCTTTGTTTATGTTTGCTACGGGGTGGGAAATGACCATGCCTGAATCTGATTGGAGGTAAAAGAAAAAGTGCAATTTTGATGTTCCC